>NW_009595470.1:0-1915 GCF_000690535.1 Cariama cristata
AGCGCCAGCCCAGCCTTAAACAGTGACAGTAGCTATTTCCCAGTTTTAAAAAAGTTATTGTTTCTGCTTGTAGATGGTATGGTGGAGTACAGAAAATACTCCCATTGCACATGTAACTCAACAAACAGCTTTACCATCTCAGATCTCAGAAATCAGATAGTCCCACTGGTTTGGAACTATTTCCAGTAGGATAGGTGGGGCATTACTACATCCATTTCTAGATATGCAGGTGGACAGTATGTCTTGTGCCTCCAAAAGCAGGGACATCCATCTTGTGAAACAGAATTTTGGAAGGAAGAAAATTTAAAATGTTAAGCTTATTTACAGTCTTAGGAATGGTTTTGAAGTGTGTTATGAGAAACAGAAGATGATACTGATCACCTGGTAAGATGGCTACAACTTCTCTAAGTCTGTGCCATGTAAGAAGGTAATTAAATATGTTTTCACGTCAATGAAAACCAGTCCTTTGACCCTCTAGATTTGGAAGGAAGGGGAAGGGTTTAGAAATATGCTAATAGTCTATATTAACAGAAAGAAATGTAAAGTTACAGGAAACCCAATATCTATTACAGAAAAAAGAATGGTAAGTCGAATGTCAAAGTTTTGTTTGAGCTTTAGGCAATGTCTAGCAGTACAAGAAAGATTCAAATTCTGCTATTTCTTTACTCTTTGGGAACCTGGGACTACAACATTACTATCCTTACTAGTGTATAATGCTACTTCCCAAATGCACACAGTATGCCCATGGGAGTGTTATATTACTAGAATTCACCACGGAACAAAAACTCTGGTTTGCTTTATATTTACCTCCTCAAATAAGCATGCCCTGTTCACTAATCTTTGAATATAGTCCTGAAATAATTTTACATTACATAATTATTTTTACTCAAACAATTTTAATTTGATTGAAGAAATTCTTTCTCAGAACAGTAAATATAACTGTAAATATTGAGCCACAGGTTAGTTTGCAGGTTTGTTAGAGATATTCCAAAACCTTTAAATTCCCCTGGAGAATTTTCTTGTACTTCTGCTTAACTATTCCTACAGTATGGCTTCTGTGCTCAAACTGGTAGCAAAGCAAAACCAGAACATTTTGAAAACTCTATGTGGAACTGTTCTGTCAACATAAAACCAAATGTGGTGCCATTTCAGTTTCTGCTTCATGTTATCAGTGAGGAAGAAAAGTTATGCCTCTACTTTGCACAATTACTCCAAAATTATCTCCTCAAAAATCCAAGCAAACAAAGCATAGAATAAATTAAAGACAAAAGAAATATTTGTTCTGTGAAAATGAACACCAAGAAAACTGAAGATAGTGCATAATACTTTCTTCTCCATAATTTTTGAAATTAAACAGCTAAAGGAGGGAGGATTATTTGTATTAGTTACTGTTTCCTGCACCCCATGCAATATAGTACACTAACTAATTTTTATATTTTCCTTAGAAAAAACAAAACAGTGCATTTTTCCAAACTGATCTATCTGGAGTCCTCACTTCTCTGCATAATTTTCTGCTAAGCATAAACCAAAAGTGTTTTAAAGTTTCAGAAAATTCGGAGGGTCTCCTGATCTCTGATAGGTTCCGAACAAATATCACCCCTGACAAAGAGCTGATCCAGACAATAAGAAGTCAGACTTCACTGCTCCCTGACCTACGTGCTTGCCATCTGCATGCTCAGAGGAATGCATCTTAATGATCATTAATGTTTGTTGTGTTTTGGCTATGTTCAGTTGCAAGCCACTGGCAGCGCAGTTGGTCAGAGACTCGATGTTTACTGTCCTGATAATAATTTTCTTCCTCTGGCTGGTACTGATGCTCACATCTGTATGGAGTTCATTAGGACTAATAGAGCGGCACATGTAAATGAAACTTGAAACCTTTAGGAAATTTGGAGGTTTTTTGATTTTTACTCAT
>NW_009595470.1:1948-18073 GCF_000690535.1 Cariama cristata
CTTCAGAAACAGTACGAAATCATAATTTCAAGAATGCACCACAATGCAAAAATCATTGTGTTGAATTTTCCTTGTTCTGTAATTCATAAACACATGAACTCATTTCTAATTTGAGATAAAGAGTGGAAGACTATTGTGGACTAGAAAGTAAATCTATGAATTTATTCACTAATCAAGCCCTCTGAAAACAGTATGGAGCAGCAGCTGTGCAGGCTATGAAAACCGAAGGACTGCCATGACATTTTGCAGTGAGTTCTTTTGGCACTCCACAGCTTCAGGATGGAAGAATACATCTATTTTGACTTCTACAGAGAAATTCTTCCCAATGCATTTTGCTGTGATTTTATACAAGAAGGAAGAATTTGTCTGTTTGAAAGAATGTATCCTACTACTTCTACTATAGACAAAAGACCTTGCACAAACCTCAGCTTGTTGTTCACTGTCCACAAAAAACAAATTTATAACACATTTTTTCTTATTTGCTCAGTAAATTAATTCACTCAGTTCTGTAATTTATCAGAAAAGCAGGAACAATAAATTTTTATTTCAAAGAGCAGCCTAGGATAACACTGTTATTTTCAAAAGGAAAGAACAAGTAGAAGTTTAACAAAATCTTGAAAGAGTTGATATTATTTAGATATTTCAGATATCAGAGAATGGGCAGGAATGGAAGGGAGCTAAGCTGGAATTAATATAACAAAATATTATCAACATTCATACACATGAATACAAAAGAAAAGAATAAGTTAAGGTTTTTGCAGGGTCTTTTAGATTCCTGCCGAGTGCTTCTCAATATGATCAAGGAAATCTGAGGGCTGAAGAAATTTTTGAAATGGCATGGTCAGGATTTAGCCTATAAAATAGAACAATAATCACTTTCTCCTTGAACTTATTACTCCCTAACCAATTGTTGTCATATATTGTTTGGAGAATCTCAGAGTTTGGGAAATTTTTAAAAAACATTTTGCTGAAATCTCCAGTGAAACTTAGCTTTTCCTGAAAAGGAACAAATTTCCTCATGCCCCAAAACTGCAAAGAAATGTTGAAAATGTGAATCATTTAGATTGAAAGTGTTTGGCCCCTGAAGACAAAGACAGTCTTTCATCCACTTTTTTTTTTTTTTTTTTTTTTCCAATTTGCAATCTCTTTTGTTATCTTACCTTATTTCATGATTTTCTGGTGTGGCTGTTGAACAGCAGTGATAGACAGCCCTACCTCTTGATGCTGTCAGAAAGGCAAGCTGACTATCTCAATCACCTTCTGCTTTTCTAAGAGTGTGTACACACTCAGAAACAAATAAAAAGACAGATTCTGCATCTCATCATGTCTCTTAGCACACAATAGCAGACTTAGGCTGCAGTGTTCCCCTCTCTGAAATGCTGATTTATATGGAGTCCCTTTCTCATAAACTGAAAATGCTGTCCAGGAAGATGTTTAATCATGAGAGAAAATCCGTCTCTTCATTGCAGTAAAACCAAAAAAGCTGAGAATATTTTTAATCATGTGGACAAGTGACATATTTCATCCTTGATCTTTTCAGATAGAATTCAAACAGTAATTAAATGGCATTATTGTTATTACCAAACTATGATTATTGCTCCCTTGAGTGACTGTGATTAATGTGAAGGTTTCTGGGTGGCTATTTGAAAATAACCTTTGTTGGTATATTTTTATTTATTAATAGTTTCAGATAAAAATATTTTATTTACTGAAAAAATATAAATAACAATATTTAGCATGTCAGTGCATTATACAAATATACATTAATTATGCTATGGTAGATTTATAAATTGTAAAATACCTTCTTGCATTTAAGATATGGCTGAAATGTTTAAAATTAACATGAAAGTATTTTCCTATTCTTTTCTTTTGGTTTTTATTTTGTTTCAAATCAGTGTAATTCTGGAGTGTTGTATTAGGTTGATAAGACATATCTGACTCTATCCTGACATTCAAAAGCATTTAAATAACATCACTAAAGTTTTCTGACTGTCATTAAAAGCAGATTTCCAGATAGCAATTGATCCACTTATGCACCAATTCAAAGCTATTGATACCAGCTTCTGTTATCTCCCAGAGATTTGTAAACTGGTCTTCCAGCTTACTGCACAAAACCTCAAATGAGTTCAAAATACAGACTTAAATGGATGGATTAACCTCTCCACCCCATACTTTACGGGCACTATTGTGAATACCAGTAAAACATCCTATTGATTTTTAAGATTTTTGCTTTGCATTATAAATCCCTTCACTGGCTTTTTCTACAACATCTGGGAGAAATACGAACACCGTATTTCCCTTCCTGCTGTCTGAATGCTGGGTCAGTAATGGCTCCTTTGATCTTTCTAAACCTTCTTTGAGCTGTATATTATTCCCTCTCATTCAAGTCTTTACTCCTCACTATACATCAATGACTCTTGCTAGCCTTAAAATCAAGCCTAAAATCTGATATGTTACATGTAGACTGCTGGCATTATTCAGTTCCACTAGCCAATGATTGCAATAGTATGATAATAACACTTCTTTTTTTTTTTTTTTTTTTTCCTGTGGCATTAAAAGGCTTGACATATTTATTATTTCTTTTGCATGATTTCTTTTATGTATGTACGTATTTATTTATTTATTTTGCAGGATTTTGAGGCACTAGTCAGAAGTATTTGATGAAAGGTCTACCAGTTCTCAGAGACAATGATATGATGGACAGAAGAAGAAAATATTTATGAAGTAAGACTGAAATTTTAGACTTTTCCTTGACAACCATTCCCTTAAACAAGGACATATAATTAAAGAGGACACATGTAACAGAAACTTAGGAAGGATATGGAATCACAAAGTTCAAATTTCTCATCTTTTTTTGGTGGGGGAAGGACTGGAGAAAACAAACAAAACTAAAAAGAACTGTTCATGTTATTCAATCAGTACTTACATAAATTTTAACTCAAAAGAGACTGATTTTTTACCATTAAAATCTAAATTAAAGTATCATACACTCACGCCTGTACAAGCAAAAGTGTCACAGTTTGTGTCAGTAGATCAAAATGACTATTCCAGATGGCATCAGAAAAACACCTTTGTTTATATTCAAATATCTTCTACAACTTTCAATTACACAAAAACAAGCAGATGGAACTTAACTTCAGTCACTGTTAAGGACGGTGTTTTCATTTTTCATTCCTCTTTTCCAAAGATTTACTTTTCCAAATTCTGTTTTTTCTAGTACCAAATTGTATTCTGGTACAAACTCAGCAACACAAGGGCAAAGAAGATTGGGGAAGAAGATTAGCCTTCTGGGCTAGTAGCCTACCAACATTTCCTGATCCACTACTGTAAAACTATCAAATCATGTTCTCCCAGAAAAGAACAGTGGTTTGCAATTTAGTGGTTGTTTTTGGTTGGTTCGTTCGTTGGTTGGTTTTGTTTGGCTTGAGTCCGTGTCGGGTTTTGTTTTTTGGTTTTTTTTTTTTTTGTTTGTTTGTTTGTTTGTTGTTTTTTTTTAATTAATTTTCAACTCTGAATTTCAGATTAAGAATTTGAAGAAGTTTTAGCAATACTTTGTGGCTGGACAATGAATCCTTTTTCCAAATAATGTTCAATGTCTTTTCATACAGTCCAGCTTGAAGATACATTCCCGTCATAGGACTTGACAGGGGAATGGAATACTCCTATGTGTAATTGCAGATGTACGTAACCTTTTTTTTCCTGTTCTTATTTATCTGCTTTAGTCATGTTTATAGAAAAATCAGTTTTGATAAAATATAGATAGAAAAATAATTAATTGAAAATTAAGAACAGGATATTTTCAGTTTAAATTAACAATGATTTTAACTCTACAGATAAAGAATTTGTTCTACTGATGCAAATAAAATAGGGAGGATGATGCCTTCCCCTTATTAATTAAAAATATATAGGAGTCACAGAAGTAATTTCTGAATTACAACAGTATTGCCATGGTATGTGAGTTTTAATTCTTACCTGCAAGCAAAATTAAAACCCAGAACACTTCAGAATATTCAAAATGGATCAGTTCCAAGAAAATGTGAAAATTTAGTGGTAGTAAATTTTTTCCCAAACAGTGTATCACAAAAGTGATGTAAAAAGGGTTAATATAAAAAAAGGACTATGTCAAAGTTAAGTCACAGCAGTATATACACAGACAATGTCTTTACTCATCAGTCATGCTTACTACACATAGTCTTAGGACAAAGTAATTTGGAGACTAACATTTAAAAAAATAATTCTAAGAAAATCACATCCCTCTATTTTATTATATAGAGAAAAAAGATGGAAAAATCTCTCTGCACACACACAAAATAAAATTAGAATCCTAGTGTCCATCTAGATACAATACAGCTGTGGATTTAAGTAGCAGAATCAGAATTTAGAGCCAGCAGAACAGAGTACACTACTTTATTCCCCGAATTGCAATTAATCAAGAACAAATGCATTTTTACAAAGGACCAGAAACTTGCCATGAGAGCTTCACAGGGAAAATGATCTCAATAAATTAAAGAAACTCATTTTTTCCTCTGAGACAGAGCAGTAGACAGTAATATGTTTCATTGCTCTTTGGAAGATCCTTTCAAAGAGGATGAAGAATCTAAAGGTCATGTCATTGAAATAATGCAGTCCAGGGTAACTAGTGTCATCTGTACAACACAGTAATCTAGCTGTTAAATAAGGTAAGGATTATTTTTTTTTTCCACTTTTTAAAGCTGACATGCACATTAGAATGAACCAACCATCCACCTATCCTTTTTTTTAAATACTAATTTTAGCTAATGAAATGTAAAATACTTGTATGGGACTTACCATGCCACCTTTAAAAGAATACACAGATACACCTATATTAACTATGTAACAATAGAGAAATGATATCTGTTTTAAGGGGTTACAAGGTCCTACATTTGTGAGAGGAAATGGAGACAAGTAGCTCTATGGGCAGAAAACCATCCACAGTATATATTCGTCTCTTCTCACTGGCTGTGGAGAGAAATGCTAAATACCAGCTTCCACTCAAAACCAGTTCTCCTGTGTCTTTTGGAGGACAGAAACATATTGAAACAGAAGATAGCATAAGTAGCATCCTGTACAGCATTTGTGCGATACAGACATGATTTGAACACTTGTGCATTCAGTGTAATACATGAGTTCCAGGTCTCTCCCATCCTAAGGTTGTCTGAACCTATGTGCTTTAGGGTATCTTCAAAGCTGGACACTGCTGTAAAAACAGAAATGCAAGAGTAACTGGAAAAGGGAACAAGGAGAAAGAAACAACTCCAATGCAAAGGTGTGCTCCGTAGAAGACAAGTGCGTGTACCTGTATAAATTACTGAAATCAGACCCAGGAGATTTTCAGACCACCACAGAAAACTTCCAGGACTTCACCTGGGTTCTGATTCTGCGGCATATCATGTAATTTGAAGCAACCTAGGCTGTCAGGCCATCCACATAGGGCAGGAAGATATGACAGGGGATTCATGAGGATCTCATAACCTCCTAGAACAACTGCTCTTAGAGCTCTAGATTTACACTGACTATATCAGAAATATAGACACCTCGTTTACATGAAGATACCAACATGCAGTAAACACTGGCACATAGCAGACCTCTACATTTAGGCACCCAATGTACTGATGTCTGTTGGCATTCGAGGTACCTAAAATGTCCAACACCCTAAAAACCACTCCTGAAGGACAGAGATCTCCTATACATTTTTTGTCGTATCTGTCAGTCCAACTAGGATTTTTAGGATACTCTACAGTTTCTCAAAAGGCACTGTGGGCAGCTGAATGTCATTTCTTGATGTCAAGCTGAATACCACCCTCAATAAGTTTAATTACTTTGAAGGTGAAATAGTGCTAGAAAGTAATCAACTTGAGCTGCTCTTGGAAACTCAGGAGGAGATTTAGGCACCTAAGGCACTGCCCCCTGGTATTCTGCTAAAAGAAGATGGAACAAGAGGATCAATGCTGATGGCCTCCGTCTTGTTAGTGTCCAGTCTCATTCTGAATTTCAGTGAGCTATTTGGGTCAGTCTTCTACAGCAGTGAATTCACAAGTTAACTATATTTTGCTCAAAATACTGTTTTCTTTCCTGCAGAGGTAAGATAGTGTTGTAGTTGGAACAGAAGATTGAAGTGGAAAAAGGGCTCTATTTCAGGAACCTCCTCAGACAGGTCATTTATTCAATTTCTGTATGAGTCTCTCTAGCAGTAATACAGGTATAGCAATGCTTACTTATTTCACAGAGTCACTTAATGCTCTTTCTGTAAAAAAGACTTATGCCTGGGCTTATCTTAAATCCCAACTGGGAAATTCATATGCTTAAAGCTAAAAAAGTTACTCAATCATCATAGAAAGACTCTCAGTTCACCTTTTTGTAAATTTAATTTTATGTACTCTAAAGGATGTTAGGAGTAGATTTTACGTTGCATGTCATTATTGCATTATAAATTCAAATAACATTTAAGAAAAAAATAATATTGTACCCTTTTCCCCTTTATTTTGAAACTGTGTTTTGCAGTATAGTGCTTGTTAAATAGAAACACTGCTATCTTCCTTCTGTACGGTGCTCCCTAACATAGATTCTTATCTGTTACTTTGAAGGTCATGAAGGTTTGCAAATTCTCCAGCATAAGCCACAAAGTGTTAAGTTAACCTCAGAAACACTACGGGGAAAAAACAAACAAACAAACATACAAACAAACAAAACCAACTGTTCATAGTCTCATAAAGTGGCATGAAAAGAAATAAGCAAAAAAGAGGGGACACATTTTAAAAATGTTTGAAAAATAGTTCTTATTCTTTCCTAAAATAGAAAAGCATGTTGAAATAATTCACCATAAAGTGTCCAAAAATATTCTGTTTACATTTTGCTTAGACTGAATGTGGTCAAATCACTTAAAAATCTATCCAGTGCCATATAACATTGTGCGCATGTAATAGTTTCTAAATAGCAAAGAAACTTCTATTTATAGAATAGCAAATTTATACTATATAATAGAAAAGCAGTAGTGAGGTACAACAATTTGTGCAGAAGCAGAGAGAAAAGTACAACCACAAATACACAGAGCTGAGCTAACAAAACATGAAAAACTGCAAACATACTTGTGAAGTAGCTTAAATAATCAAACCCAGATTTTAGTTGTAATAGTTTAAACAAATTTCAGAACTATCATTCTATAAATTTAAGCAATATTTTGGTTATCATGTGCAGTGCTTTTAGAACATATTAATAGACTATTAAATATTTAAATGCTGTGCAACCATCTCATGGAGGTCTGGGTTGTTTTCTGGTTCTTTGTGGTGCATCTATAGGGTTTTGAAAAGCATGCACAAAGTTATGAGGTAGGTTTGTCTTTTTTAATGTGCTGGGTAGAATTACCACTCACAAACAATTTTAGATAAGTTACATACACTAATACCTTCACATGAGATAAAGAACATGGGTGTCTCTTGTTTATGTTTCTACATATTTTGGTATTCAGGCCTCTGGCAGGAAAGTAAAGGAATGACTTAGAAATCAGAAAACTACAAGTAGTAAAAAAGATGAGAAATTATGCAAACATTGAAATAGTAAATTACTATTACTGACATTTTCACCCTCAGTGTTAAGAAATAGTAAAGATATTGGATACTTTTTAGTGCTCTCAAAGGATGCAAAATAAACTGAGTAAAAATAGAGGACATTAGATAATAAATGTTGTCCAAATGAAATACATTCTGTCCCTAACCAGACTTCCAAGGGAATGTCGTGTGGTAAATTGTCTAATGATTTGAAAAAAAAAAAGAAAGTATAAAAAAGCTGGCTATTTCTGCTAAGTGAATTGTTTGTGATATTAAAGATACTGATGTGCTTAGAATTCTATGAGTGCAAAATAAATGGTAAAACATATCAATGGCTGAATAATAGAGAGATTTTATTGTTGTTAAAACCAAGAAAGAACAGAAAGAGAAGCAAAACAGAATCACAGATCTGGTAGGTTCAGCATCAATAATTTCCAAACATTATCCATAATAAATATTCTCCTCAATAGTGGTTGGAAAAGGATTTAAAAAATTCCTCAAAACATGAATCCTCTTCTGCTATAAGAAAAGATTGATAAAGAACCAAGTCATTAATTGATTGCACCGATTTGTGGAATAGATTAAAGTTAACATCCTATTTCCAAAAAGCAGTAAGAAAAACAACACAAAAAAAATGGAGTGTTTTTCCAACTACTTCATTAAATATTGTTGTTATGTGTGGAAGAAGTTGTTTGTGTTATTTAGACAACTGTCAGTGCTATATTGCTATCATTTAAAAGTTAACAAATGATCTATAATGTAAACTGGGCACAACATTCTCGTCAGTCCACAAGCCAGTTGCATTCTCTATCCTTAGGTTTTTAGTATCTGCAGAGCACTGAGAAACTGCAACAATATTTATTCTCCATTCTGGTAACAACCTCTATCAGTTTCTGGTAGGATCAAATCTAGACTAATTTTTTTTTTTAATGGTTTTTATTTAAATGTTGAAAGATACAAACATATATTTGTGCATATATTTTAAATATTGTCATCCCTGATCAAGGTAAGAAACCATTCCAATCAGATTGAGAACTCTGTCTACAGCAGCAGAAGTGATCCAAAATTTTAGTCAATGGCCAACTCCACTTTTTGTGTATCACCTCAGCATGAACAACTGGACAGCATTAACGTAAGCGTAAGCAGAACACAAAGACTACTTGTGTGTTGCTTACCTATAAATGGGAGCAGCCTTGGTGATTAACAGCTGAAAAAAATCAACTTGTCTTGAAGTCTTTGGATGATTTGTTAAGGCTCATGTCATTTATAGTATATGAAGTGATTTCATTACTATGCGCAAAAAATAAAATTATAAAAATAAATATGTTATTTTATCTTTTTTCTTCTTGGGATATAGATTGAGCGGTATGTGTGAGGTTAAAGCATATTATTTTTATTTATCCTGACAGAACCCAATGTAATAAATGGGACACTTTGAAGTATGAATTAGTACATGTAGATGTGCACTTGGTGGTATCTTACTCTTATAAATTATACAATAATTTGGGGGGAATGAAATATTCATTTCTGATAATGATGATGAAATACATTACTATAGCCAAAAATTACTTCCCCTCAAGAGATAAATTATGAACTTTCATGGAACTCTGATGCTGATATGTTAAAGAACTAATACTTGCCAGAATTTTAATATAATATACTTAGCAAATAATCTTCCAGAGCCCTAAGGCTGTATATGAGCATGCTCATTTACCCATGCTGAACCCTGATGAGTTCTCTGGGGCTCTACCTAGGCAGCACACATCTTAGCACTAAATTATTTTACTTTTTTCCTCCAATACAATTATCAGTATTATATTACAAATACATATTATATTATAAACAATATAGATTAATTTTAAGATTTAAAGATGAAAAAATAGATAGAAGGAAGCTAAGACCTTACAGGTAGAACATGATGCATGTCCACTTGGGATCTACTTGAAATCGTTATAGGAGTTTGACAATAATGCATTTGAACGATATTATGATATAAATGAAAACAGTACTTAAATAATGTTTATGCATTCCTAGATGCATTTTCATTTTGAGTAGATATTCCTCAAAAACTGCACTGGGTTTTTGCTTATCTAATTCTAACTCTGTCAAAATATGCAATTATGAAAAGAAAGGCATACATCTTTCATAGATATATGTTAATAATTTAGATGAAATCTGACTAAAATTATGGATTGGGGCTGGGGGCAAACAATGGGAAAAGCAATTCATTTCTCTTACTTCTTACTAACTAAACAGAAAAATTACTGTTGCTGCAGCAACCGTATTTAACAGCTAGTATCAAGACCACAGTTAGCATAACAATTTCATATTATTGGTTGAAATAGATAAAGGTTAGTAGAGAAATCCTTGTATTTTCATATTCTAGAGCATAAATGCTGCTTTTATGCATTAAAACTAGGAAGAAGCAAAATCATAATGTTTCAGACTAATCATCAAATTCTGTTACTAATGGAAAGTCATTAAGTAATATTTCTGTTTTAGAAACTAGAACTTCAAAAATATTGAATTGAGATTTTATCTACATAGGTTCCAGTTTTCTATAAATATAAGTCATTAGTAGTGTAATATCTTGTACAAGGTCCGTAAGATTCATTATTTGCTATAACCTGCTAAATAAACTGTTGCAAAACTTACTTAAACACACATTCACGTGACAGACTGCTGTAATGATCCATGGCAACATATATGCATCCTGCACAGTGATCTTTTGAACAACTGTAATTCATCATGGGGAAGAGAATGTGCAACTTTCTGCTTCAGAAAATACACACCAGTAATATTGAGTTAAAAGAAAACACTCTCAATTTCTAGTGTTCACTGTCTTAGAAGACTGTGCTCTAACACATCATCATAGAAAACACTTAAAAGATTTTTCTTTGTCAATAACAAATTAAAACCTCTGAAATAAAGCCTTTTGAACTGTTATTATTTACTGGTTATGAAAACTCTGTACTGGCAAATGTGTAAATCTATGTGATGGATCAGAAGGATGAAAAGTGAACTATTAAAACATGTTTGGATGAACATTCTAACCTCCTTTGTTTGTCCTGATAAGACCTGAGATGTCCATTAGGAGCTGAAGCGCTCCTAGTTCCATTTTGTTATTGAGTGTGTATGTGAGTTACTTTATCCAGTTACTATTTCCAGTCTCATATATGCAAATAAAGTTACAATCACTAACATGTAGGGTTTCTGAAGGAGGGTAATATTAGAAAATGTATTTGTAAGATAATTTTTAATGCTATAAAGTTTAATTCTAACTCACACAAATATTCCCACAATAGTAACACTCTTTTTCAGCATCAAGGTTGCTAACTACAACTTGTATCTAGCAAGTAGTTATGTGTGCTAGTAACTTTATACTCTTGATTTCATGGAGAATAAACATGAGTGAAGTTATCCACAATAATGATGACTATCTCTTTCCATCTTTTATTATGGATTCTCTTAAGTTAATTTTCATTAGAATGTTTTTCTTTAGAGCACTAAAATAGAAGTTGCTAAATACCATCCTAAAAATGGCTGAAAATTATTGTCACTCCTCATGCAAGATAAAAGACCCCTACTACCTGAAGACAAAGGTAATGTGTAAATTATGACAACATATTTCAAGACAGAACATCTCCTTGATGGCAGCATCAATACAAAATAATGCAATGGTTTTACATTGAACAGTTGAACACTCCATTTGCCTTTGAAAATCTCTGGAACTACCCTTTTTTCTTCCTTTTTTTTTTTTTCTTTCTCCCATGACACTTGTTTTAAGCAACTCCATCCTAAACAGTGGTGTTTCTGTGTGGTAGTAGAACAAGAAATAGTTTAAGTGAAAAACACTGATCCATATCATGACTCTTATTTCCACATTTGCAGCTGATCTCCACATAGTGTGTATGTGTCTATGTGGTTTTTTCGCCCTTGGTGAATATGAAATTTATAAAAGGACATGTTCAGGTGAGACTGAATTGGAAGACTCTTACTTAATACCCATCTGCCCAGTCTGGTTTCATCTCAAATATGAGAACACAAGGGAATAAATCCTGTTTATCTGTAGAGCTCTTCATTGAAGTGATGTTTGTGAAATCCAAAATAAAAGATACTGGAGCAACACTGGTCCCCTTGGGAGGCAGAAGGCATGTCTGTATGCAACCCTACTGCTTAGTGTGATTTCTCTGATATACCAAGAGAATTTTACTGCTGCTTTATCAAGTTCTACTTCCCCGTCTTGCCTCCTAGCACCCAGTCATTAATTTCTGATGCAACTCCAGTGATAATATTTTTTTCTACAGAACAATGTGGAAGGAACATGAAGAGGAATTCAGTCAGAGATTATGAGCAGCATGAATACATGGGAAATGTTCCTTTATTTTATATTTTTATATCCTTCATTAGACTAAAGGATCAGTTTGCAAAACCCATTTATTCTCTTATTTCTATCCTTTGCTCAACAGTTTACTGGACATTCTTCAGTACTCAGCTGTTTCTATTCCTACTGTTCATTTAAATGTTAGAAAGGCAGATTCATTTCAACTGCAAAAGCTGTTCAAATACCATAAATTACCTGACTTACTGCAAAGAAATTCCGAGCTTAGAATGAAGCTCATCATGCTATGCATGCATGACCCCACTTCAAGTATTAAACTGGTCTCAAAACAATGACATTCTTTGTTGCAATATTGAGGTTTAACTAGATGAGATATGGGGCCCAATTCTGATCCCATTAAAATCAGTGGGATTTCATTCTTAGCAGGATTTTGATATAATTATCATTACTTTCATTTTTCATAAAACTTGCCTATTTTTTTCTTGAAACTTTTCATATGGCTATATCTATTTCAAAGGTTATGTCAGAGCAATGAATTTAAAAGAATCAAAGACAAAATAGAGAAAGGCCCTGTTCTTGCTCATTTCAGTATTCTTCAAAGTGACATGGCTAAATATCTCAGGAGGGATTTCTGGGATATGCTCGGACATGAGTTAGAATTGTACATTGCTAATAGAACCTGAAAGAAAGGAGACTCTTGAGAACCAGGGGACTTAGACCTAGACCTTCCAAAATTAGGTCTCTCATTTAAAAATTCTGCTTGTGTGTGCTGCAGTCACAGGAAAGATTTCATTATGTAGTAGAAACAGAGAAAAGTACCAAGTTTGACAAGCTTATTAAAACTCTTAAATATCTTGTTTAAATAATCACTCATTAAAGAAACTTGCCACCTTATAAAATAATTTATTTCTTGAAAATCAGAATATAAATACTGTGAAAGAGTACTACAACTGAGGGCTTAGCTTATGGGCTAATTAGTGTTTTAGTCAGTGATCAAGAGCTATATCTCTTGGCTAATTCCTCTTTCCTATATAATTTTTAAGAGTAAAAAATCTAAAGGTACTGAATCCTTCCCCTGATTTCAATGCTACATGCACATCCTTAACAAATGTGACCAATAAGTTCTATCAGCATCTTTAGAGAGGTCCTGATCTTGTAAATAATTTACTGTAAGCAGGATGCTGAATGCACCAGCAGTCCTAGTGAAATCATTCTTATTCTGCATGACTACAGATTGGGGTCAGTTGAAAGACTTAGGCAGAAGAAAATGGCACATTGGCAAATATAGCGGTGTCAGTGCTTGCAAAGATTTTGTACAGTGACAAAAGGTCATACTGCTTCTGATGTGTATGTGATACTCTATGTGATATCTGTTAGAAACATGCTATTAATATTATAATGTAATAAGACTTTAATATGTATTAATATTGTAAATATGGTAATATTGTCATTCCTTTAATGACTTAGTCATGCAATTTAGTGTCCATCCTTCATGCTTGAAGTTGAACTTTAGCTTGAAGAAGTCTCTATCCCTTTATAAATTGTTTACATTGAATATTTTTACAGGAAAACTAACTTTTGTATTTTAGTTTAAAACCACAATTAAGTCTAATGAATTCCCTTTCCAAAAGTGAAAGCAAAGCCAGTATGTTAGGAACAACCTTTTATTCACAGTATTGAAACAGTTATTTTGGGGATATGGAAACAAATAAACCACCATAAAACCTGCAAATTCCACAATTTTAAACTGAGAGAAAGAACACCGCTTGTGAACTTTTAACCAGAGACAACCTGCTCTTTAGTCAGTCTTATATATCTATTTGTGATTCAGAGGTTTTAAGGTGCGCAAAATTTATCACATCCTTTTGAAAGATGAACCAGTGGTTAACTGCCTTTAAAATTAAAAGTATTTTATTGTGGTGATGAATTGACTTTAACTGTGGGAGAACTGCATATAGCTACGCAGGTCAGGACATGGGAAATATTTTGCTTATATGCTGATTCATTACCTGTTCATCCTGGAGCAGTTTCAAAAAGCTGGCCTTTGGCTTTGTTACTCATGCTTTAGAAGACACTAGTTTGTGCACCAGATTTCTTAGCACGTCCAAATGAATGAAAAAGCCTTCCAATTATTTATTATTCATGCATTGTAAAAAATAGTGTTAATCATATTGCACTTATTAATTTAGCCCTCTTTTAAAAATCAGAAGTACAAGAAGGAAGGTTGAACATAAGAGGCTGTCAAAGATCTCTCTTTTCCTGTGGTCATTCCCGCAGCTCTGATCTATTTTCAGTAGAACCAAAAACTGAATAGAAAACATTTAACCAATTGGGGTTGTATCCTGCGGCAATAATCAATATATAAATATTTTTCTTCAAATAATATCATTTTACTCATTTGAAGAAAAAAATAGTTGCAAAAAAATGAAAAAACCCTCAAACACTAATGAACTACAGAATCCTGAGCAGTCATAATATATTCTTAAAGAACTCCAAAATTACTCTGACTCCTTCAGAATCAGGTATGGCTGGAGAAAGGCCCTTGCAATATTAGTCAGGGTGTCGTGGCAGAAGGTCATTAATGGTCTTTCTCTACTTGATTAGGTATTTTGGAAATTAAAATTTAAAACTGTTTAGTGCAAGAGGTGCAGCTACATCCTTGAAAAATCCTAGTCTAGGTCCAGGTTGGGCTCTTGAAACAGGCAGTATAGACAAAAAAAGTGAGGATCCGCAGAGCAAAACTTTTGGTGTAAATGATCTAAAATCCAAATGTGTCAGTTTGATTAACTCTAGTGCAAGCAAGGAAAAGCTGAAGGAACTGAATTTGTTCATTCTTAGGAAGACTAGAGGAAATCTCATTGTTGTTTTCAACTATTTAATGGAAGAGTATAGAAAAGACAGAGCCATATCCTTCACAGAGATAAATAGTGATAGGGCAGGAGGCAGCAGGCACAAAATGCAACAAGGATAATTCTGATTAGTTATTAAGGACTTTTTTTTTTTCTTTCCCCCTCCCCCCAGAACAAGGGTAGTCCTACACTGAAACAGACTGGGATCTCCATCCTTGGAGACACTCACTGGACAAGACACTGAGCAACCTGATCTAAATTGCTCCTGCTTTGAGCAGAGGTCTGGACCAGATGATGTCCAAAGGTCCCCTCCAACCTTTATCATACTATGATGCTAGCCAGGTCAGACGGACTGAATGATCATTTCTAACTCCAGTGCGTTAGGTGTGCACCTGGAATGCACTTTCATGTTTAGTTCTGTCTGAAAGCGTTCTTGTTCGTGCGTGTTAGACTGCTTCATTATGCGAATCAAACCAGAAAAAAAAGAAATAATTGGAAAACTCATTTCAGCAACATACACCTGATATGGATTAAAACATTGATATTGCTGCACCCTAGATGAACCTTGAGAATGAAGTTGGACAGATCCAAAAATATCACTTAACGAGATCAGAGGCTGTGGTACTTATACATTTTAGATGTGTTAATCAGGATATATTTAATATTAGTCTACCTCGGACCTATATATAAGTGTACTAGAATAGTGTAACTAACAGTGCATACATATGTTGTAATACCTGTGATGGTAGTCAGATACAACTTACAAGCATTTGGCAGAAGTATGTGAAAGATTTGATGGTTAAAGGGGAAAAGAAAGATGTGTGTGATCAAATGAAAGAGACTGCCAAGTGTTAAAACATTCCCTCCCAAATGTTAAAACATTGCCAGGCAAGATGAGTACAAGGGACTAAGAATGAGCAGAACATCCTTCCCAATACATTAGGATATTGACTGACAAAACCACAAACAGAGTAAGCGGCTTCAGGAGCAGATAAGCCCTCCCTTTATTTTTCTGGCAGGGTTGGGAGGGGGAACAGCATAAAAACAACAGGTGTAGGGAGGAAAAAGCAGAGAAGAAAGAAGACAAGGCCACATCAGCTCTCGCTTCTCTTGTCAATGAGTTCTCAAGTCTGATCATCCTGGCCTTAGTGACCAAGGAGCACCAAGGACTGCAGTCATCAGTACCAACTATGCAGCATCACCTCTGTGGTGTTTTGTACTCATAGGTAATTTGAGATATTAAAGACTAATAAATTCATCTGCATAATAATAGTTATTAATGACATATAAGAATTAATTATTGGCACCAAGGGTACTGTGAACGAATGAATTTAGTAAAGTTCTGACGCGGAATTCACGGACTCTTCGC
>NW_009595471.1:0-18529 GCF_000690535.1 Cariama cristata
TGATTCTATGATTCCATGATTCTATGACTCTACCACAGAAGTCCAAAAGAGCAGAGAAGCTGAAAAAAGAAGAAAGAAAAAAGTCAGATGGCATTCATCCATCTAAACTTTTTTATAATCCACATACTCTGATACTCTGAGTGAGTGTTGATATATATCTGAATGGATACAGTTAGAGAAAACCTTTCAGTAGCTGGCAGATATGATACAACAATCAGTAAAAAACCCCTACCCTTGCAAAGAACTTTATTTCTGGATATCACATAGAGCATTCATCTGCTGTGTTTTCTAAAACTGAAACCTTGTGTTCATCTTTGCTACACATTGTATGACCTTGTTTGATATCATCTGGCATGTTGAGATGATGAACATTGTATTTCTGATGAACTTCAGCATCTAATTTTTACATGGACATAGTAAAAAGCACTGTGAGAAATGGAAGTATAATTTTTCTATTAGGTTTTAGGAAAGCACCATGTTTCTTTAAAAATGCCACTTCTCAAATAGGGGTGATGAACAGTAGTAAATTAGTATGAAACAAAGTAAGATTTCTGGAATGAGGTAGAAATGTGTTATGTAGAGGGAAGACATTATGCACTGAGGGATTGAAGGCATTTTTTCCTTTCACGGTGGGTTATTTCTTGCCATTTGTAGGCTGCAATTGTTTTTCAAAAAAGCAATATGGAAATGAATAGCTGCATTCTGCTATAAAGTACCTCTGAGCAAAGATTATTAAAAATGACAGGCAGATTTCTGTGTATTTGATAATGTCAAGAGCGGAAGTAGTGCCGCATATTGGTGTTATGAGATATCAGAATAATTCTCTTTTCTGCAAAATCTGTAATGCCTAATAGAAGAATGTCATTTTGGGCTTTCTTGCAAGCGTAATTACATTGTGACTCAATAAAGCACCTTAAACTTGCTTGACTTTAAGACCGTCTTTCAATCCACCGTTATTCAAGACAGCAGTAGTAAAGATGTGCATTTAAGTTTTTGCTTAAATGCTTTGCTGAATTCAGGCTTCAGAAATTAACCGTTCTCCGTCAAATAGTGTTCACTGCATCACACTTGTAATAGTATACTGAGGTTGTTGCCTTTTCTGTTGCAAAGGCTTAAACATGTGATTTCCTCAAATATGGCATGTCATTCTTTGGTGTTGCACAACTCAGCTGACTGAGCTTGACAGTAATGGTGGCATGTTTGGAAAAGGGAGAATCAAACCAGAAGAGAAGGTAACTCCAGGAGTGGGTTTGAGGTAGTGCTTTCTACTCCACCGTGTCCTCCTCCTGTCCTAGTCATATGCCCTCAGCAATGGGACTTTATTGTTTGCTAACTCAATTTTTCTCTCTTTGGAATCATTAGTGACTGGCATCTAGAGTTGACATGACATACCCAAGTCATCTGCTGGGGCTGGCTGTGAAATTGGGCTGTGAAATGCCACTCTGAATCTTTCTTGTGCACATCTTGGCCATTGACACAGGACCCCATTTGTATAGATATCTTCTTGCCAGGCTTCCCAGATTCCTTTCTTCTCCATTTCATTTCTTCTTTGGGACTGACGCCGCTCTCTACTCACAGCACGTGTGAGCTGAGACAATCTTACAGGAGATCCACATGATTCTTTGGATAGTGCCTTCAAGGTTTACTGGCAGGCTGAAGCTGCATTTGAAAATTAGTTTGGATTAGTATAGGATATAGAGTTGAAATGCACTGGCTGTTTTTAAATAACTCCATGTTTGGACATTATCTGTATGACTGATTTTGTAAATTAATGCATACTGAGTGGCTGTATGAGCTGTATGGGTAAATTCAATAAATAACTCTGTACATGTATGTGCGTGAGAGTGTGTGCATAAATAGGAATTTTCAGTTTACACCAACGTATTTGCAGTAATTTGTAACCATACATAAAATTCTTTGACGTTATCCTTGAATTATGAGTAGCATTTACAGGAGTATATGTATTTATTTTTGATTACCTTTGGTTTTTTTCAGCTCTTCTTTATGCAACTATTTTTGGAAATGTCACCACCATTTTCCAGCAAATGTATGCCAACACCAACCGATACCATGAGATGCTGAACAATGTGAGGGATTTCCTAAAATTATATCAAGTCCCAAAAGGCCTTAGTGAAAGAGTCATGGATTATATTGTCTCAACCTGGTCCATGTCTAAAGGAATTGACACAGAGAAGGTATGAATACATGAGGTAACAATTCAGATAGCAAGAGTTTGTGTCCATTGTGTGCTTTCTTAGAAACAGGACTGTATAACAGCATGTAACTTACTAACAAATTCTTAACTGCATGCTACTCCATTATTATGTTTGTGTTTGGATCAAAACCTGGATGATTTAAAAAAGAACTGTTTTGCTGCTTTGGAAATATGCCTTTATTTTTCATTACAGTAAATATTTTATGCTTTCCAGTCTTACTTTGCCTAAATACTAAATAATTTTAATGTACTTAACTATTGAAATCAATGGGAAATTGGTCTTCAAATTAGTCCAAGAACATAATTTGGTGTCTAACCTACATCAGTATTATTCTGAAAAGTATTGGCATCTATGAGTTGCAGTTAAATGAGTTTGATTGGCTTGGACCTTTTGCTGGTGCCCAGGACATCGACATATCCATCAGCATAATTAGTACAGGATTTAATGGCAGTAGAGATTGATCTCCTTGAGCTAAAATCTCTTGGCTAGACCTTAAGGCCTTGGTAGGGAGGTACAGAAAATGTGACACTGCTGGCAGCCATTCAGGGTAGAAGTCCTACAGGACTTTTGCCCTCAGAAAGGACTGGTCGTTTAGGTTTCTTCAAAAGCTGATTAAAGAAGATCATCTTCAGAGCGTGATGCATCGTGTGGCAGGACAGACCAAGTGATTTGTCCTCGGAGCTTCTCTTTCTCCATGATATGTGCAGTGAGTCTGTCTAGCCTTGGATATTTTAGAGAGCTGAAGTCAGATAGGAGGGTTTCTACCTGCAATACCTTGAAGCAATACCTTGAATGCAGGCAAGATATAACAGTTTTAGGTCTAGATTTTTGGTCAGTGGAGATTGATGATGCTCCTGTGGCTTCTGTGGACCTGGTGCACATTAGCTGAAATTAGGCATTCAAGCTCCAGTTTCCATGAAGATTTCCCTCCTAAGAACTTAAAGGGCGAGTGTCCGAGGGAGGGTAACGAAGCGTTATGGCAGATTAATATCTTAAAATGTCTTAGTCCTTGCAGAGTGTGCAGTTCTTGCTTCAGTTGAATCTACTGCGTAACATGGAATGATGATGCAGCTTGTTCAGATATGCCAAGATGAAGTCACTACATTGAAAAATTTAGCCTTACATCATGCTGATGCAACAGCAGTTATCTTATTAATCATCTGCTGTGAAATTCGGTTTACCATCATGAATGCAACTATTTTAAGTTACAAGGATTTTGATTTCTTTGATTCTTGTGCTTCAGTATGCCACATTCTTTAATATGTTAACTTCTTATACACTAATACCCTAACTTCCCCATGCTGATTCATAGTGTTAAAAGTGAACTTTTATATTGTAAACTACTGTAAATGCATTCATTCCTATTGTGTAAATTCAAACCATATGAAAATTCAACTTTCGTTTGCATTTATCTCCTTGTAGTTAAGCCAGAATCCTGTATTATTCCACTACAGTTTCATTAGATTTTAATGATGCTTTGCAGTTAATTAGGAGAACCTATGCTTTAATTACTGAAATTTCCTTCCATAGTTTCCGCATGTCCGGTTTTATAGATAATAAAAATGCAGTTAGAGCCGTAATCTTTGACTCATGGTAAGCAGTGTTCTCTGGTCTGTAAGACAGTAGTGGCTGCTTAGCTAGATAATTAATATGGCTGTAAAATCTGTGACTTAGGTGTTTAACAATTTTCCCTTGGTAAAGACTTGCCTAAACTTAGGCCTGGATCCAAAACCTATTTAAACACTGGAAGGATTTCAGGAACCTCTGCATCTGGACATCAGTAGTTGCGTCTAATCGAACTTCCCAGAAAAGCCCATGTTACAGAAGAACAGAGACAAGATAAAAGTAAGAATTTGAGCACCGGTTTGAATATTTTGGTGTTTTGTATCCCTTACAGCCTGCAAGTCTGCAAAAGCAACAGCACCAGCAGCCTGTAGTGCCCTCCCTGAGCATCCCTGGGTCTGTACAAGTGTAAGGATCAGGCAGTTTGCTTTCAGCTGCAGGACCTTAGCCAAAGTCAGAGTTTGTTTTAGCAAAAGGGTGGAAAGCTGTGTCGTAGCCAGGCAGCCAACCTACCTTTATCTCCATTCAGGAAGGTGTTATGATGTGCTTCACCAAAACAAATGAGAAAATGTTGTAAATCCCAGCTGAAAAATGATAGAAACAGTGGTACAGTCCCAGAGACTAGTCATGTAGGGTGGATTATTTCTCTTGCATTAGTTCCTTCATTACACCTTCAAGCCCTGTTGTAAGACCCTCTGCATTTAAATTGGTTCCATCTGTACTAAACCTAGAGCAGCCAGTGCATGGGAGCGCACTGTAAGGAACTCCAAGGTACACAGAGTCAAGTCAGATTTATTACCGTAGATGCAGTGGGGCTAATGGGACTACATTGCACCTGCAGCTGAGTGGCTAAACCCAGATAGTGCTCCAGCTTAGGTTGGAATAGGGGATTACTGCCCCAGGTCTTGAGTTGCTTTTCTGCACTGCTTTGTCTGACAGCCTGGACGTGACCTTAGGGGTTTCTTCCAGTCTAGTTTTCAAAGCTCCAATAATGAGATTCTGACCAGTCTGTTGTCTGGGTATCTTTGCATCACATGATTTCCCATTCTCCTTAATTTTAACGAACTTTTCAATAAGCTTCTTATTATCTTGCAAAACACGTGTGCTTATGACACATGATAATTAGTGAGGAATTTCTCAACTTTTTAGTTTCCATCAGACAACTCAGACAGTTTCCATCATCCAAGGATGTTTTTCAACCTAACATACAGTATTACATCCCAAACTGTTCCAAATGTATCTGCATTGTCACACTGGAATGTGTTTTGCAACATCATTTGCCACAAATTTATAATACATTTCATTCAGTCACTCAGCATGTTGAAATGGCTTTGTTTTGAAATCCAAATTCGAAGAACAAGAAGGTTAATATACTAACAAAGAATTAAATTTCTTATATGAGTGTTACAGTAGGTTCCTATGCTGATGAACAATCCTAGCAATTTGATGGAGTAAAAATAAACACATGTGCTTGTGTTTCTTTGATAACTAATGATTTTAAATTAATATGCTTGAAATTAAAATATAAGTTAATAACTTGATTGGACTTACTATGACTTAACGTGTAGATTTGTCGCATCAGATCTCAAATATCTATCTAGAATGACACATTCAATGTGTAGTCCCAAAGAAGAACTTGGCTAAAACTGGTAAGGATGAATCCTTAGATGGGAACTGAAGACAAAGTGGAAGTTAGCATGGAGGAAGTTAAAGGAAGATCTGGTCCTTGCTGCTTGTGAGAGCAAGCTGTCCCAAACAGAACTTTGTCTTAAAGTCCCAGTCTGTTGTCCTTGTATGTGGAAGAGGACTTGTTCTCCCTCACTGAAGTGATGGTGCCTTAAGCACACAATTTTGGCTTCCCTGTTCATCTTGGGAATAGCTCGTCTTCAAACTACAGTACTTCAGCCTGTCTCTAAGTGTTCGCAAATAAGGAATTAACAATGACACTAAAAGCATTAGCATATTTATTATTATTACTTAAGGGGAAGCAAGTGGCCTCTGATCCATAATCTTAAATCACTTAAACATGAGAGCCCTCCTCTGACAGCTGGGATGATATATGTAATACATGCACATGGACTCTTATCTCCTAGTGTAACAGTGGCTCAAACAAGATGGAATATTTTTTTATGATTAATGCTACAGGTTTTGAGGTTATTCATCTAATAATCAGCAGAGCTAAAAACATGACAAAACTGAAAAACCTTTATGTACTAAACTGTATCTCTCATCCAGCACAACCTGTGTTTTTTGAGAGGTAAAAAAGAGGCAGTGCGTTCTCTATATATGACCATTTTTAAGCAGCTGAAAAAAATCTTTACAGTAATACTTTGATATAAGAAACACACACTGAATTCAAATCTCTTAGTTTTTGTTGAAATCTCTAGACAGCAAATGAAAAATTTATAGATATTAGCTCTCCTATAAGAAATAGGTCATTATACATGAAAGCAGAACAACCATTAACTAACATGCAGATGTCTCACAGTCTCATCTAATGATAACATTCTGAAATGTCAGTAAAACCCAAAGATTTTCTCTTCTTGACCTCTGTGATGTTGTATGGCTTAGGATTTGCTCAGAAAGCAATTAAATACATGTCTATCATGTTTTAACAGTCAATTCTTTTAGAAAAGCCATAGGCTGAAAGAAAAAAAAGGCGTCTATTTAGTCTCAATCTAAGCATCAATGGAGATTCAAATAATGAGAGCCAATTCCACATTCCAATGACTGAAATGGAAATCATAGGAAAATAACACAATATTAAAACTCTTCACTTCTGGCCCACTAAGCTTTTATACATGAAAGATGGGTTTATGGTAAATAGGCATAGGTTGTAACTTTATTAAACATTAGTCTACAGATGGACAGTGCAGTTTAGTTGTGTTTGCTGTTAATAAGATCTTCAAGAGCTGTAGTAATAATTAGAGATACCCTGAGATGAATAGGGGAAGCAGGCTGCCATTCCTACAGTGTCCCATCACATAGAGGTGTCTGTAAGTGCTGGCTGGATTTCCTCGTGGATGACCGGGGTAGAAGGCTTCCAAGCTTCGTGGCCAAAGAGAACTTCTACAAAATTAGGTGTGACAGCTACATAAAATTCCCTGCTGAAGAGGGAAGGTAAAAATCGTTTGGACAAGTATTTTTGTTTCGTTGTAGAGGCGGGGTTGTTGGTCGTTCCTTGCAGATCGGGACGAGGTGAACAAGAAGTCTTCCCTCACCTCACAGAGCTGAGCTAGGACCAGGTACAGTTGCAATCCACGGTTCTTTGGAGAGTGGGATGCAGGAGAGATGGTCAGGGTCTCACTGTCCTTCACACGGGTCCAAGAGTGGGGCCTGTGCACCAGTGGGGCTTTCTGTTTCACCTTTATGGATGGTATGGATTATTTACCTCCTGTATGCTCTGTGCAGAGCCAGGAAAGATTATCCACAATTATTTCTGCCTCTTGGATGTGTTCATCTTGAGATTGATACAGATTAAACTATGAACCTGTCATGCTTGAGGAAATGCCAGGGCTATGGAGCAGCTCCTGAGCTTATTTCCTGGGGGAATAAGTACCCGAGAAGATGGGTTGGGCATTTTCCTGAGCACTGCTGCCAAGGGGATGGAACTGACAGAGGGGCTGTCAGTTCCAGAGACCACATCTAGGGGAAGGTCTTCTCCGGATCTGTTTTCTTAATGCTTTCACCCTTGAATGTCTTTACATAATGCTGCATGTTAGAAAATAAAGCCACCTCCAGAAGAAGCACAAAATGAAATAATTCACTGACCGACTTCATTCTTCCAAGGGTGACCTTTGTGGCCGAAGTTGTCACTCCAAAAAATGTTGTGACTTGAGAGATTCTTTGATGTATGCCATATTCTTTCTGATGTTATTTTTCTTTCTTTTATCTAAAAAGTTGATTTTTAATCATAGCATTCCCTGTAGTCTGCTATCCTTTGCCCCATTAGAAGGTCAGGTAATGACTGTGCTTGGAATAGATATTATAGCAAAATGAAAACGATATGACAGTTAACCGTACAACCCTTAGGCAACCTGGGATCTGCTAGTTTGGGTTGTCAGTGAATGATGTTACTAGTGTGCCACACTTTTCAATGCTTTAGACAAACCGGCAGGATCTGCGCTGGTGAACCACTTGATTCCTTAAAACACATAGGGATGCCTCTCATCTTCCCCTGTTTTTCAGACCAGTAGCCGGATTGATCTGTGTTGACAATACCGAATTTAATGTGACCTAGAGCCAATTTCTAGGGATTTTTGAATGTCTCTAACACTTGTTACTCAGTTAAAAAACAGTTGATTTTGTTACTATAGCACTAAATCTAACTATTTTGATGACTGGTTCAGCTCTTGTATTGCTAATAAAACAAGCCAAACTCAACTTATTAGACTTGATTTTCAGATCTCAATTTCTGAGCATTTAAATCCAAGTGACCTTGGATTTTAATGCAATTAAAACAGAGCACACCATTGCATCTGAAATTTAATTCTTAGTGCCAAGATATTCAGTGATGTATTAAAGATTACCCTGATGCATGCAGGGTTAATAACTGTTCAGTTCCATACATCACCTTTGAGTGAGTTACAAAATTACCTGATTATTACAGGAAGATGCTCTGTGATTTGACAATCAGCTATTTTCTTACCTTTGTCTCTTTGGCCTCCGTCCAGTGCCAAATGTAACAATTTTAGCCAGGTCTGCAAAAGAATTCAACACTTAAATGAGCCAAATCCTTCTAAAGATCCGAGTAACTTGATCAGGTGCCTAGAGGCTATTGTGGTTTTTTGGAAAGAACTGATCTTGATTATGACTGCTGAATATGTCTGAAAATCCAGAGTGGCCTTTCTCCATAAAACAAAAGGAGATTATCTGTGGCCTACAGCTGGTTAGAAGTTGGAGGAGTTTATTTTATTTATTGTCAAAGACTTTTTTTTGTATCTCCAATATTTGTTACGGTTATTCGTTTAGGAAATGGTCCTTGTTATTCCACCACTAAGACTGTTTAAGCTCTTTGCTTGAATATCAGTCAATATATCCCCTAGCTACAACCCCGAGAAAGTGAGAATCCTGTGTGCTGAAAGAGAATTGCGAATAGATAGGGTTCATGATTCACTGGCCTCTGCCAGTAATATTCTGTAATATTTGCTAAGCCATCCTGTGTTTTCCAGCTGGGGAAGTTTTTGTTTTAAATACTTAAACCCATCCTGAAAGATATTGTTTGGACACACTCTTAATCTGTACAGTTTTTGTTTTGATTCGTTTGCTTTTCTTTGAGTTCTTTATAATCTCCGCTCCCCACAGAGTCCTTTGAGCTGTTCAAGGGGCTTATCTTAAACTGCCTGAGCATGCTGAAGAATGGATGGGAGAGGAAAAAAATCAGATGGAACCTCCTTGGGGATTTTATTCCCCACTTACAGATCTCAAGCTGAAAAGATAGATATTTTGTGACAATTCCCTGTGAGTCTTCCAGAGCTGGTTACTGCCTTTCCCAATCTCTAGCAGCAACCACAAACTTCTTGCTCACCACCAGCGTTTTGTATATGCCATAGGGTGCTCTAGAGATGACAGCGGTGTTGAATCTCTACATTGGGTGTCCTTGTGTTGGGGTTCGTATCAATTGGGTGCCAGGTGATGATGGCAGAGCTCAGCAATTCTCTTACACTGATTTTGAGGAGGTTTAATCTTCTGGGCAGAGAAGGGAAGTGATAAATGTCATTGTGTCCTTTACTTTCTCCTCTCTCAGCTTTGCAGTGGTTCGGGTGTTTGTGGATACATGTGTACTGTTCATGTGTGGCATGGAGCCTTGCTCCTTTTCTGGTAGAAACAGAGCTTATACAGAGAACGAAGAATTTCTTCTGGGTAGAATTTGACTTTCTCTTCTGATTTTACATTTAAACATAGCAGGTTCTGTTCTTTCATGCTGCTTGGATGCATATGGGAAAGTTGACTGCAAAGTCTATGGTTACAGATTTATTACAGAGCAACTTCTGTAGCAGCACAAGCATCTGGTCCCTGCAGACTGCCTGCTCCAAGTTGCGTGCTCCAAAACCATCAGTTAGTAAAGCATTGCAGTCAGCAAGCTTAATATCCTGCCTTGCTTATAAACTACAGATTTCACTGAGAAAGGTCTTGAAATCTCTAAGGAAATTTCCTCTTCGGAAATTTGTCTTGGTGTTTTTTGATATGCTGCTGAAAGAATACACAGGCCAGAACAAATATCCCAGCTGAACTTTGGTTCTCCTAACATGAAGTGTCGGAGGCATTTCCCTAACAGTGAAACAGTAGATTGAGTGTTACAGGATATCTTCTCCCTTAAATTAAATTTCTCTTTTACACCCATGTGTGTGCATTTGTACCATATGGACTTGTGTACAACCATGTTGCTACCAACTTGTATCTTTTTAGTTGCATGCTGCCTTAAAACTGCTGACATCTCAGTAAGAGCATTTCACAACAAGAATGTCGAAGACTTGTATTATCAATAAGGGATAATTTTCAGAAGAATATTTGTCTGAATTTGAAGTGCTCATTTTCCCATTTCTGCTCTTAGGATCTTTGAACTATTTATCATTAGCTTCCAAATGCTTCTATGCGATCCTATATCACATTATGTGTCTTCTTTGGAAGCAGGAAAATTACTACATACTGTAATCTGTGTCACCAACAACCCGTTTCTACAGTACAACTAATAGAGAAGCTGGTAGCATCTGTGAGATTCCTTCTAAATTCATAATGTTGATATTTATAAACACAAAAAGAAGTGCTGCAAAGTCAGGTTGGAACTCATGAAGTCCTGTGCTTAGAGCATACAGTAAACACATAGTTGAATATTCAGATTGTCTATCTTTGCTGGGTTTTTTCCCCTGTGTATATCTACATTTATCTTTATCAGTCAAATCTCCTTTTCCAAATCTTTTAATATTAAGTATTTCTTTTAGTTGTTATCTGTTTCATTCTCTGTTCTGAATACTTGCAGCATAGCAGACAAGAAAACTGAAAGAAAGAATGTTTGTTCCTGGCTAACTCTTGGATCATTACTCATTTACTGCCGTATTAGTTGATAAGTGGTATCTCCATATATCTCCATACAGCAATATGTCATTAGGAGAATCACTTTATCATGACACCAGAAAATTCCTGAGTTATGCTTTCTAAGACTGGCTTTTCTATGCAATGGAAATTTTTTCTGTCTCTTCATATTACAGTGTGTGATGATAGATATGTTTGTCGTGTCTATAAAAAGAGTAATGCTTTGAGTGCTCACTTTTAATACTCTGTATTTAACTCTGTATTTGTGAGGAAACAATATGCTGCTTTGCATCCATATGGCTTTTATTCTTGAGGGACACAATTAATTAACAGTCCAAAGAACAAAGGGTCCTGGAACATCTCCGAATCTTACAATAACAACCTCTGCAATAGTTTAACCAATTTTTCCTGCAGTTTGGAAGCTAAAAAGATAAAATTTGGAAATAATTCATGTATGAATACACACATTTATCTTAAGAGCAGTGTTTGTGAATTCATAGCTCATGGCCTTGTTAAGTCAAAAGCACTTACATTACTGAAAGTATTAAAGGGACGTTAAAAACTTCTAAGTATGTTTTAGGCCCGAGAGTAGATAAAAATTTTAAAAATCATCAGTCATGATACAAGAGAAAGCAGAATTTTTCATTAAATTACTATTGAGAAGAAGAAAGGTGGCATGTTTCTATTTTATATTATAGTGAGCTTTCTGTTTGATCCAGAAGTAGGGCTGAGGTGAAACACTCACCATCAAAATTAATTTTTGTTTTTTACTGGAAAAACTAAGGAGTGCCCATATTTCTAATGGTAAATGGAATGACTAAGGTAAGTATAAGTTTGTAAAATTGACATTTTCCCCTAATAAAATTATGGAAATCTGATATGGGATATGGTCAACAGCGACTCAGACAAGACATTATTACTAACGCAAATGTTGATTTATGGGGAATATGTCTTGTCAAATGTGTTTATTATTAATTTTTATGATAAAACAGACTTATACAGGGTATTTTAATCTGTTCTGTACATTTTGTTACAGAAAAATAGCATTAAGCCACATTGACTTATTCTTTGTTAAATCAAATAAAAAATAGTTATCTGGTAGATCTGGAAAGGTGGTTGTAAGTGAGAAAACCTGATGCTATGAGGAAGTTTCCAAACAGACAGCTGTGCTTCATAGTGTTAGGCACAAGAAACATTATCTCTCTTGTTTATTCAAGATGAGATTGAGGGATAACCTAGTCATATTCTATAAACACCTACATGTGGAAGAGATTTCCGATGATTGCAGGTCTTTTATCTGAGCAAATGATAGGATCCACTATCTGTTTGCTGAAAATTTTTTGAAAAATCAGAAACAGCACATAATTTAAAAGAGAGAGTAGCTGTCCATTGGAACAACTACCCTATATAATTTGAAAACATTAAATCAAGGCCTTCTAGACAATAGTTTTGCCAGGTGTTCTGGGACTGATACGAAAATTATGAGCGCAAGAGGTTGCTGCAGATGGTTGCAGTAGGCCCTTCTAGCCTTGGACTGTCGTAATACAGAGGATAGGAGAATAACTTCTATTTCACCTTTTTGCATTCATTGTATCTTTGACTGCAAAGGAGCTTTGATCTATTGAAATAAGAAAGGGACTAAGTGTTATTATTAAACTAGAAATTGTTTGCTATTTTCTCATTCTATGCTTTAGGACTTTTGGTAATACTTTACAATAATATGATTATACCTTTTCTGCATTAAACAGAAATTAAAATCATGGCTTTACTTCAATATTAACATGACCATTTGCCTCAAAGCTTAGTCAGGGTTACTAGAATCTCCCTCTGTTTGCTAATATTCAGTGGTAGTCAACACATTGACCCAATGTCCCTATCTCTCACGCTGTCTGCAGAGCAAGCTGCCAGATTCATTCCATACAATGAGAAATTAATCAGTACTATTGATCTGATTTGTATCAGAAATAGTGTGGCCAGCAGAACTGGGGAAGTGATTGTCCCCCTGTACTGGGCACTGGTGAGGCTGCACCTCGAGTGCTGTGTCCAGTTTTGGGCCCCGCACTTCAAGAAAGACCTTGAGGTGCTGGAGCGTGTCCAGAGAAGGGCAACGAAGGTGGTGAAGGGTCTGGAGCACAAGTCTGATGGGGAGCGGCTGAGGGAGCTGGGGGTGTTTGGTCTGGGGAAGAGGAGGCCAAGGTGAGACCTGATGGCTCTCTACAACTACCTAAAAGGAGGGTGTAGCGAGGTGGGAATCCGTCTCTTTTTCCAAGTAACGAGCAATAGGGTGAGAGGAAATGGTTTCAAGTTGTGCCTGGGGAAGTTTAGATTGGATATTAGGAAAAATTTCTTCACCAAAAGTGTGATAAAGCAGTGGAACAGGCTTCCCAGAGAAATGGTTGAGACACCATCCCTGGAAGTATTTAAAAGATGTGTAAATGTGGTGCTTAGGGACTTGGTTTAGTGGTGGGCTTGGCAGTGCTGGGTTAACGGTTGGACCTTAGAGTCTTTTCCAACCTAAACGATTCTATAATTCTATGATTCTATGGTCTGCAGTCGTCTTTATATGAAACTTCCAGAGTGCTTTTAATCTCATGCTCTTTTGTATTATTTATCCTAGGAAAACTTTTAAAAGGTTTTACATGCTTCTCAGTGCAATTAGGTACCATGCATTTTAGGGTTATAAGGACATTAGTGTGTTCAGGAAGATGTGCAAATGTTAAACACACAGTTTACAAACCTAACAAGACCCACAGATTTTCACTTACTTTCTTCAGATGTATTTGTGTTACTATTTCAATAGGGAAAGCTATTTAAGGTAAGAAATTAATTGAAGATCTTGTTTAATTGATCCACTATGAAGACATATTCATGTTCACAGGACAGTTTTTCACTCACCTTTACTTTACATTTTGTAAGGTTTCATAATACTTTCTTTTTGCTCTAATCTCAAACTCTTTGGATTTTCTAGTCTGTAAGCCCTCCAGGGCAGGTTACTTGTTATATATGTGTACGGCACTGAAACTAATCCCTAAGGTGTGTTTGGATACATGTCGGTAAGTGGTCATCTACATCAAGACTTTTGAAGACTAGATTTTCTGGATGTGAGCAAAATGTGGTGTTTTCTATTGTGAATGGTCTGTCTTTGCATGTCTTCAAGCTCCTTCAGCTCTGAGCATCCATTCTGTGCTCCTGCAGGGATTGAGAGTAGCAGTGGGTGGATAGTCTGGGCACCAAGTCTGGAGGGATATCCACAAACGGGACATAGTAGTGCCATCTGCAATTCTGGAAAACAAGTGTGAAAACTGTTAGGAATGAGAACAGTGCAACAGAATAGTCCCTTCTTCTACGTCACCCTTTCAGCTGCAGTGAAAGCAGTAGATGTGTAGAAAAAGACTACCCTAATTCAGGATAAAACTCCCACCAGAAGCTTTATGAAATAACTGGATGGCATCCATTCAGTTACTTCATAAAGTGCGCGGTGGCCCGGTGTCATATTCCCAGCTGATTATTTTTCATCTTTCTTTTATTCAGGTTCTCTCAATTTGCCCAAAGGACATGAGAGCAGATATTTGTGTGCACCTAAACCGGAAAGTTTTTAACGAGCACCCTGCCTTCCGGCTGGCTAGCGACGGCTGCCTGCGAGCCCTGGCTGTGGAGTTTCAGACGATCCATTGTGCCCCGGGGGACCTCATCTATCATGCTGGGGAAAGCGTTGATGCTCTTTGCTTTGTGGTCTCGGGATCCCTAGAAGTCATCCAGGACGACGAAGTTGTGGCTATTTTAGGTACTGTGATCTCTATTGAAATGCTAGTGGTTTGGATATATTTGCCTTCTGCTTAGCTTCAAATATTAACTAGTCTTGCCTAACATCAGCTGGAACTACAGAAGGCTAGTGGTTGTCATAAGAGATGCTACTCTAGAAGCAAACCCTTCATCTTTTATGCTATTGGGAATGCTCTTTCTGCCCAGTACGGCTCACTGGTCACAGTTACAGTGTCTCTGAGCAGAAGAGAATGGCATCTGTGTGCTTGACATCTTTTAAATAGCCTGGTAGAGGAAATGCACACTGGGACTTTCGTTTGTCTGTATGCTTGCCCAGAATAACACCTGCAACAGTCTCTACAAGGAAGCAAAATAGTCACTTGTAGTGAACTAGTTTTACAGTTCGGTAGTTTACTGGCTTTACTGGCTTCTGTGTGATTCTGTGTGAAAATAAATAGTCTGATCTGACTATGCAAAGAGATAGGGATGCACCATCTATCCAGCTGCAGTTGTGAGAAGTCTAAGTAATGGGAGAACTCCATATTAATCACCCTGTCACCCCGCTGTGGTGTCTGGTTTGCCAGCGGTAGGTGGGAAAGAGCCTAATGCAGACTCCTCACTAGCTCGTTTGGGATTGGGAAAGGTGTAGCAGATGACGGGATGGAGTGGTCAGCGCTAGTGTTGAGGCAGGAATCATCCTCAGAGACAGAACAATGTAGAGGAAGAACTGGTGGCTCTGCATGAAAACCATCCGGAGTCTGTCTTGCCTATTTAAAATAGACCCATTTGTTGTAGAACTCGTCTCCTGTTGAATATTAGCTATTTGCCTTCTCTTAAACTGGAGCTGTGGCTTCCTGAGGGCAATTCCAGTGGGTGGCCTTGTCCTAGGGGACCTCTCATGCCCCACTGAAGCTTTGTACTGCTTCTTCCCGGTAAGGGTGGCTCGAGAGGGCTCCCTGGGTCCTTCTTGTATCTCATGGGGATGATTGCTGGGAGATGAGGGTTACACTTGGGAGTTGCACTGGCATGTGGGAAGGGGGCAGATATGAGGAGTCAGTACTGGTCATGAATCAAGGCTTCAGCTCCTTCCCAGCTGGCAGCAAGGGGGAGGAGAGGAGAAATGAGGACAAGCACGTAGCCGAAGGAGACTCCTGACGTGTTCCTGTACAAGCCTGTGTATGTGTGTCCTGCGCTGGGGTGGGACTGGGCAGTATGCAGGTGTGTGGATGGGATTGCATGAGGACGACTCCCTGAGGGCATAACCCAGGTTCTTCTAGCTGTAGAGTATGAACTCAGGAAAATGCACATCCATGCTCTTTGGAAATACCTGCTGCAGCTTTCTGTATTCTAGTTTATACTAAGGTTTTTAAAAAAAGAGATTTAATGTAAGAAGGATTCTGTTTCCATATTCAGATGCAAAATCATTATGGTCAAAGCTCCTGAATCTGCAGTTTCGGTAGTAGAATATTCTTTGTATTTCAGCTCACTGGACTGTTTCATTCTTATTATTAATCTCAGTGACGATATTTTGTATTTGCTTACAGCTATTTAAAAACCTTAAGAGTAAGTAGCAGCATTTAAACAGTAAATAGTTCTCTGTATATTACAATGAAAACAAACAATAATTGCATAATTTACTGAACTAGAAGCTGTCACTAAATGGATTACATGCAAAACTTTATTGCATTTACTAATGAATATTGTGTGTTTGGAATGACAGTAAAAACTTTTTGTTTCTGCCTTGTAGATATGGTAAATCTAGTATCTATATTATTCTCCATTTGGCTGGAGAGACCTTTAACTGTATCTAGTTAAAGTGAATTACGTTTATTTACTGAAAGTGCCTTTGATTCTGCCATGGCTGCTGGCAGGCAATCCCATGACTCAGAGCTATGTTCGTTGTGTACTACAAGGATTGGCAGGATCTGTAAATCTAACTTAAAGCCAGATAAACTACTTCCTCTAGTCATGGAGCACACTGAAGACTTTTTTCATGCTCTGACAGATTATTTAACAGAATAGTGAAATGAGTAATTATGAGATATCGTATCCTAAAAATTCACTTGTGGAAGAAAGTCTCTCCCAGATGTAGTTACAAAGACATTTATAGTAGCAGCTGTGGCACCTGAAATAGCAATTGCAGATCAGACAGTGAAGAACGTAATTTTTATCGATCTGTTCTACCTTGAGAAGTTCAAGCACAAGGAAGGTGAATCTGCCTAAGGGGGAGACCAGGTTTAAAAACCACTGCCTAATCTGAAAACCTGTGTAGCCTGCTTTGAATACTCCAAGCACCTGCAATCACACTGGGTTTCCTAGGGAAAGTCAACTTATGGGGTTGTACTACCAGTCTGTCCATCTTCTCCATCCCCCAGCAGTAACCTAGAGTGGAAATGGGGTAAGTATCCTTTGGAAACTTGTCCTCATTAATTTCCTTTATGGGAGCAAGAGCGTGGCAGGACATGCTGTCTGCCAGCCTCTGCTCCTTGCAGGGCCATCCATTTCCTAAGTTTGCTTTGGAACTGGTACTTTGTAGTTACTGTTTCAATAGTGTGGTGTTATTTAATATGGTAGTGTTATTTGCCTTGCTTAAAGAGAGAGAGAGAGAAGGTGTGCCCTTTTTTTTTTTAGCCATGCTCACCCACAGATGGAAGTTTTGGTGTGTTCTTAAAAGTGGAATATCCTAGAAAAGTGAATCAGGTAGGGACCCCAAAATGGGTTAAGAACATGCATCTTCCGTCTTTTACATATGTGCTTCTGTCCAAAGGACAGGGATTTGTCCTCCCTTGAGTCCCAGCGTGAATCGCTCCATGATGTTGCTGCTTTTTCCCCTTCTCCATCTTCCTTTATCATGTTCCCTTCCCTCTCAGCCACAGCAAGTTGGCACATCCAGCCTCCCCGCCTGCTGAAACAGTGTCCTCAGGAGGCTTGGCATCCCCACGAGGTACCTTCTGCAGGTTCCACTGTGGAGACAACCATCCTTGTGTTCAGCAGCAGTTTTCCTGGCTCAACAGCTCCAGCTTTGGCGTTTCTTGTGCTCAAAAGCAGGTGAAACCCAGTGATTGACAGGGCAACTTGCAGCACTGTGACTTTTTGTTCTCCCCTGGTTTGATTCTGTTCTCATTTGTGTGTAATTAAATGCCCAGCTGCTGCAATAATCAGCATTACAGAAATCGGTAGAGTAGGAAAATGAATCCAATTGTAGATCTGCAGTTTATAGGACTCATTAATGAAGATAACCAGGAGCCCCATTAGGTTTCTCTCATTAGTTTCCATTTCTCGAGGACAGTCTCCCACCTTCTGCAGGTACTGCTGCTGTAGCAGAAAGTGCACCTCAGGCAGAGCCAGTGTGACGGGTCTGCTTCACTGGAGAAAACAAGATCCAGTCGTTTTAACATAACTCATCTGCAGTTGCCAGGATAATGGAGAAGGGCAAACAGTCTTGTCTCTAATGACCAAAACTTTCCTAGCAAGCGAGGTGACCCTGAGAAGGCACATCAGTAATTTTCCACCATCTCAAGCAGGAGTAAACAATTTAACTGCCACTGCTCTGCATGAGGAGGTGTTATCAGCGGAGAAGTCTCAGGAAGGACTGGGGCTTTGAAGTTCTCCAGGCTAATGAAACGCGGCGTCTGCTAGGAGAGGGCACCTAGCAATTCACCCTGCCGCAATTAACCTGAATTTGCTCCTGGCGAGGAGTTTCACCTAAGTGGCAATGCCAACCAAGTGTCTCTGGAAGCTGCTTTCTAGCTCCCGCTGTTTGCACAGCTGACTGCGTAAGTTGTACGGGAACTTAAGCCAGGCAGATTGATTAACAAGGTTTAAAGAAGTCATTTTGCCAGCAGAGAAATAATGACCCACCACGTTCAAATGTTGATTGTAGGAATTGATCAAAAATATTGCTTAAAGTGCATAGTGATAAAAATATATTGAGCAGTGAAATCCTAGGGGGGGCT
>NW_009595471.1:18560-41191 GCF_000690535.1 Cariama cristata
TCAATTTTGATAGTTGAGCCAGGATGAATATAGATTTAATAGCTCATGTTTCAGCCACAGTTAGGGTCCTGATCCCATATGTATTCAATTAAGTTGTTATTTGCCTTTATGTGTTGCATGTTAATTCTCAGCATGTTCTGCATATAGTCCCAGTGCAACCTGTTGCTTATTTGGATTTATTGTTTTTAGGCAAGCCAGAGTTTCACTTATTAAATGTCTGCTTCATGAATGATTTCCGAATGCTTGGTCTGGGAAGGGAATATTATGCAGGATTAGGGGAGTTAAGGAAAGCAAGAGCACAAGTGGCATGTCTTCTTGAATATGGTATAATAGCTGAAAATAGGGCTGGGTCTTTTTCTACTCTTAATTTTGCATGTATTTGGAGGTCAAAAGATTAAGTCTCCTACCAAATCACACAGGGGAAAGTTCTTTGGAGGCTGAGCAAGTAGCAGCTCCCATTTAGGTAAGCGAGAGACCCAGGCACTCCATAGCTCTCATGCATGGGAATTAGTAATTTGGTATTTGAGATCCATACATCAACGCTTTGAATTTCCTTGGTGTAACACAGCCGGGCATGTGCTTTGTGCAGGACAAGACTGACCATGTGTGATGCAATGTACGGCATGAAAAACTGTCAGTCCAGTTCCATCTCATAGTATTAGTAGCTAATTCTGTGATATTAATTAATTTAGTTGCAACTTGGGTTTCTTCTCAAGTGGAATGAAGGTGGCAGAATTTGCCAATATGTCAAATCAGCTCTTGGTGTTTTATAGTAAAATTTTTTTTTTCGTGTGAAGTAAACCAAGGCAGACTAATTGTGAGAGTTTCCCAGGTTAGTAACATGCACCTGGTAGCAATTCACTGAACAGCCTGTGTCCTGTTTCATCTATTGGAAAATTCCATTTTGTTCCAATGAGTTAAAAGCTCTAAATTAACTAGGAGGAATATGATTCGTAAAGGAAAGGTGGGTTTTTTCAGCTAGCAGGACTGCAATAATTGAGGTGATGCATGTTGTTTTTTAAGTACTAAATCCCAAAGTATTTTGCAAAATACTTGAAGGATTAGTGATCTGGGAACCAATGCGAGGTGCAGCTCTGCACCATGCAGTTCTTAAACACATTCCTTGGAATAAGTCGTATCTTGCAGATCTGGCTTGGCATATGTGGTACCATGTAAGATTTCATCCAACTGATGCTTGTTCAAAAGTATTATTAGCTCTTACTTACAGAGTTGAAGGGAACATTCAATTTTTCACATTATTTTGTAAATCTAAAATATTTTTGTCTCTATCTGCATGATAGTTAACTGTAATAAGAAGCATCAATCTTAATTTAGTGCCAGCTGGTGTGTTATAGATGTGATCTGCAGCCTCCAATGTCAGAAAGATTCCTTTCCCTGAATTGAAATGTTTTTGAGTTAGACCTGCATGCTTCACTGCCAAACTCAGGAGCTCAGAAGTCTTGGCAGTGCAAGAAAAGGAAAATTATTTTAAAATCATATGATATATTTCTTTTAAATCAGACTAACAGTGTGAGGCAATCTGATTTGCCTTATGAGTTTTGAAGGTGGTGGCAACGGTCATGCTTTCAAGTTTATTTCCTCAGTCAGGAAGTATAGAAACTTATTTCTGTATAAAATCAAAATGGAGATATCCTGTCTACAGGAACTGGAGCTTCTAGAAAAATATGAAGTACTAGGAGACTTGCACTAAAAGTGAGAGAGATGGGGATCATAAACCCTTCACTACCAGGGGAATACCTGTATAGACCTTTTGCTTTTCTTGCAGCAGTCCTGAATGCTGGAAAAAAAGTAAATTGTGTGTTCTAGGTGCAGATGAAGAAGGTTGCACTGTCTTAAATAATGTAAGGTACCTTTGCCAACGTGGACTTGATTCTTTGGCATATTCTCTTGTATTGTTTCTTTGTTGGCTATTTTGACATTCTTTCAAATGCTAGAAATGCTGTTTTTTCTCATCATTCTGCCCTTTCACATATTAATGTGCAGTCCTGTAGACCTGGATTTCTAACTGATCAGTGCTCAGCTCTGATCCATTTTCAGTCACTTCATGGCTATTGGTACCCGAGCTGATTAGATGAACATTTTCTCTACATGGTACAGTTTTACTGATCCTGCAACGCAATCAGCCTTTGGTTTCATAAGCAATAGAAGATTTGAGCATATCATGGTGGAAAGCCTACATTATTCATCACAACTGGCTTTTGCTAGTGTGACTGGTGGGACTCTGGAGATGTTTTAAAATGGGGGGAAGGGTGGCTGGCCTATTAGCTGAGACTGCACAGCACAGAAAAATACCTTATCACCTTAAGAAGTCTTGGTCCCTGGTATGTGTTTTTCCTCAGTGCTGTTTTCCACCAAGAATTTATTCTTCCACTGCCTGCCCAAACTTTCTCCCAAAGGCCCCATCAAATTCTCATGTCTACTAGGATATTTCTTAGCTCATTTTCTGTCACTATCTGGAAAAAGATAAATTTTGCCTTTACATATATATATATATATATGTGTGTATATGTATGTGTATATATATGTACATATATATGTGTATATATATGAGTTCTGAGACGCTGTTTAACAAGAGTCTTTCCTCTCTTGAGTCCAAGAACTTTTTTCATTCCCTTTGCAAGCTCCTGAGGAGTTTCATAAGGCCCTTAGGATTTTTTTCTGCCTGAAAGGTGCAGGCGTGAGCTGCTGTCTCACAAACTGGCAAGTCAGCCCATGGTGCAAGGCTGCGGAGAACATCTATCCCCACCCTCCCTTCTGTATGGGAGAGTTATCATAATATAAAAGATAGAATAATGTATAGAAATATCATTATCTATTATATAGTTACATACCACATGATTGTCTCTAAATATAGATACAAGCATGCATGAATATATATGTATATTTTAGGCAGAGGCATACATACATAATACACCAGCAAATTTTTGTCCATATTAGGATGTTACCAGTGTAGCTAATTCAGCAAAAATTGTGCCTGTCACCAATGCCCTGAACATGTCCTTCTGGTTTCTGTGGTTCTTTCAGTCCCCAAATCCTTAGACCCATGTTCCTGCCAGCTTTAATCCAGCAATATCCCAGTCCTGGCTCTCCTCTTCCCTTTCCTCATACCAAGTGGTTCCCACTCTAATTTACAGCATCCCTTTTTCAGCGATGCTTCGGACACTGTGAGAGCAGGGGCAGGAGGACTTCCAAGAGTTTGGCCTCCATCCAGGAGGGATATTAAGACTTCTTAGGACTCAGGGCAGTGCAGATTTGGGAGGTGACATGCTGGGGCCTCAAGAACTCTCTAGAGAGAGGCTTTGAAAAGTCTGCAGGCTGCATTGGTCCCAAGTGCCTCTGTATTCCCAACCCAGTGCCGGGCTTTCCCTGGAGGTGTATGTGTTGTGCAAGTGTACAAAAAAAGGTGGTGTTTCAGACCTACTAGTTAAATTTTCTGTTGCAACTCTGAAAGGTTTTTTCATTTAGTTACACTGTGTAAAATTAAACTTGAATGAATAATTACAGCTCTCTACTCAGTGAACTACAGTTAATAGGGACCAAGTATAGGACATTAATCTCTGTATTTATGAGAAAAGACATGTTGTTTTGGAGAATCTGGTTGGTTTTGTTTTCATTCAATACGTTCCTTAGCACATTTATAACAGGCAAACAAGACTCAAAAGTGTGTGTGGGAAATGTCAAATTCAGGAACCCTTAAACGCTTCCAAGATTTTGTACTTTCTGAAGAGAAAAAACCACAATGTAAGAGGAGCTTACAGCTTCACCATTCAAATCCAGTGACTGATGGCTCATGGAGGAGTGAATAGTTTCAATTCATCATGTCCTAGCCTTTCTGAGGGACCCAGTGGAGTTCCCTGCCTCACTGAACTGAAGACAATGAGAAAATCTTCTGAAGTTTATGAGCAATGATTTATTTTATCCATGATTTGGGTACACATCCAGTAACACACCATTGTGCAGAGTTTCGGAGTAAGAATCCATTGCTTTCAACCTCTTGACTTAAATTAGCTATGTGTTACCTTAAATTTGGAAAGAAAATAAGTACTTTGCTCACATTTCGGTGGGAAAATCGTATTAGTCCCTATTATTGGATTCTGTCTTTTTAACTGCACTCTGCAGCTCCTGAAAGCAGGACTCAATTCTGTCCTGTGTCCACCTCAATTCCATTAAGCAGTTTTCTGCATTTCTGAAATGGTCTATTTCCTATAAATTATGTAACTGTGCTGAGTCTATCTGTAAACCCGGTTTTGAACTGTGGGTATAGACAAGGACAATTAACTGCAAAAGGTAATTTCAAAACAGTACATTGGATAAATGATATGTTACTAGGAAATGTTCTGTGATAAGGAGAGCATTTTAAAACAACTTACTTTATAAATTATACCAGCGGTATTATGTATTGTAGTTAATTACATCAAAATATGTAGAATTAAAAGCAGTTCAATGAAAATGCAGTTATAACCTTTCTGAGGGATGATTCTGCTATATAGACTTTTGTTAGAAAATAAAAACAAGGAAATGAAGATAAGGACTTGTACATTTTATTTTACTCTGCATGAGAAATGTTAGATATGTTTTGCTGGATATAATACCTAAAGCAGAAATGGAAATAGAGAAATAGAGCCTCTGATCCTGAAAAGTAATAAGGTTGGATAAATTATTTCTCTGTTCTGTGTTCTCAAAATAGAGTTGAGTGAAATTTTACAAGTTCTTAAAAGAGGAAATACTAAAATGTATTACCTTTTTTATCCCAAAACTATAAAATCACTAACCTTCACCAAGGGGCTGCTTGAGGTACCTGAAATCAATAGCGATACCACCACTGACTGACTGATTTTAGTTTCCTTTTAATAACTGCTGAAATAAAGAGCTTGGATATCACTGGGGTCTGAAACAAAAAATACCCTTTGTACCATGGTTTCTGCTTCAGGATTTGAGGTGTCAACCACAAACCACAGACTGTGGCCCTTGCCCAGCCTGTGGCTGGCAAGCAACCGCGCAGCAAGAGGCAGCTTTTGGATGCTTCAGTCTGTTCTCTGTTGCTGCCTTAGGGTCCAAACCTGAAAGCCTATCTCCAGTCTGCAGCCATGCTAGTGTTTTCCTTGGGTCAGGAATGTGGTTTTAAATCTGATGTCCTGATCCTCCCGACTTGACCTGCTTCGCTGTCTAGCGTGGCTGTCTGGAGGTGTGGATTCCTTACAGAGGAAAGGAAACTGGGGTATGTTGGGGCACATTTCACACACTTCCACCCGTTGGAGCTCTTCTGTCCGTGGGACTGGACTGCAGCTAGTCCTAAGTCCTCAAAATGTGTGGGTCCTCAGCATCACCTGTTCTGCTACACTGCCTACCAATGTAGAAATAGCCTTCAGGTGTAATTTTCACATCTGGTTGAAGTTATTAATGCATGCAGGTGTCTAAGGTGTCAAACCCTTTCTTACTCAGCCAGCATTTAAGTACAGACTTAAGCATAAGCCTCTCTTATGTGGATGTGTTTGGGTTTAGAACTAGACTTCTGGATGTGTTTAAAATTTGGAGCTGGTTATTTAGAGATCAAAAGTCTCAGGGAGGTTTTTGGTGGTTTTTTCAGAAGGAGTGTTGCCACTCACACTGAATTAAAAATGTTTAAACATCCTTTAAAATGTGGTCCCTGGACCCTGGAAGCTGGCTCTTGCACCATACAGCAATGCCATGGTGATGTAGGAACCTAGATGTCATAGCCTTTTGATAAGAGTGGAGCTCCTCAGTCACTTAGGAACAGACCCTCAGAAATATTCGATCACCTGAACATTAGTTAAGTGCTTATTATATTCAGGAGCCTTTGAAAAATCCATTACCTGCATCTTCAGCTACAGAGACCTTTGCAATCTGGCTTTTATGCTTTTTGACGCTTCACAGAGCAATCTATAAATACCTTAAAAACCTGGGGGTACTGCTAAGGATACTCAAGTACCTCAGATATTTTTAAAACTTTTACCCTTACTAGTTTTCACAGCTGGGAGCTTATGTGAGAATAAATGGAAGCATAAGACAGTTTTTGTGGGGTGAAGAACACTGCATAAGCATTACCGTTTAACAAATTTGTCCTGCTGTTTTTCAGGTAAAGGTGATGTGTTTGGTGATATCTTCTGGAAGGAAACCAGTCTGGCCCACGCATGTGCCAATGTACGGGCTCTGACATACTGCGATTTACATATTATTAAACGAGAAGCCTTGCTTAAAGTGTTGGACTTTTATACTGCTTTTGCAAACTCGTTCTCAAGGAATCTCACACTCACCTGCAATTTGAGGAAAAGGGTAAGGCAACAGATCTTGTTTTCCCCTTTCTTTCACCAAGAGGTTGCACGCTCTTGCAGACTGTTTGCAGTGTCTAACAACCCCCAATTTACTCTTGATGTTTTCAGGTCATTGAAGATTAACTGGCCTTTCAATAAATGTTGTCGCTGTTCGTTGATGATGGCTCAATAAAAGTTACCCATAGATTTGCAGCTCTGAGAAACAGTCCTAGCAGGGTTACATGTGAATTACATTTCTTTTCCTTTTCTTCACAGTTGCTGTTTTTTGGCTTTTTTTTCCCCATTGCATAATGTATAAAGTTATAGTCTGATAGAATCCAGATTCTGGGTTCCTCAGAGGTGAGATTTAGTCTCTCACCTGCTAAAATATAGGTCAGAGGACAGTCTGATGGATCTGCATGGCGTAGACCAACTAAGAGAAATTTATTGATGTTAAATAAATAAAATGTACTCAGCAAAAGTATTGCATAGTTTAGAATTTTAATATGGCAAGGTTAATAAAGCTTGGTAGCAATTTTACATTCACAGCTCACTTCTTAAACCCTCCTGCTCATTTTATAATCAATCAGCAATGCTCACTATCCATTAGTCCTTTCAAAGAACACTCCATCTAAAAATTAATTAGCTATAAGGACGTATCTTGAAAACAGGTTAAGGGATTCTTTAATTCACATTGCGACTGCAAAATTTAATCTTTATGATTTTTTTTTAAGATTGATGAGGGTTATATAAAATTCATTTACATAGAGAAGTCTCATAACAATGATTTATAGATTATTGAGCATTAACTGTGATCCTCTAGCTGCAGAAACACATTTTTCTGCAGCTGTACCTTGGACATCTCACCTGATAATACACTAAGGCTAGCTCAGTATTTCACAAGACAATTTCAGCCTCTGCAGTTGAACAGCAATTCAACACAACTAGAATTTTACTTTTCTGAATCTAGTTTCTCTCTAGCCACTGGAGCATCTTACAAATGCTTCTTTCAAAGGAGCTTTAATTTTTAGTGCGTTCCTTGTGCTTATTGATATACCAAGTATGGCACAAAATACCCATGGCAAAAAGCAGATGCAATGGGATTACAGTCCCCCTCTGTCTGTGCCACAGCCTGAAAAAGCTGACTTATAGTCAGGTTTGGTTCCAGCTTGTCAGCCACCTCTGACTTGAAGGTTGTTAACTCTGCTTCAGACCTGAAGAAGGGCTTTGGAGCTTGAAAGCTGGTTTGGGGTTTCTAGCTTATCACTTCTCTGTTGATAAGATGTCCTCCAAGCCTTGACTTCAGCATCCTCCCCTTGCCATCTCACCTACCTGCGAGGTGCCACCAGCTACAGTCCCGCGATGACAATTCTGCTCAGGTACTGCTGACGATTGATTTCATGGGACAAGATAATGCCACATACATTGTGCCAAAATGTATTCTTTCTTTCTTAAAACTGCGAACCTGTCACTTCAGCTGCCTTCCTGGGACTTCCCTTCTCCCATTAGCCGTGACAAGGTAGTGTACAGCAAAAACATATACATAACTTTTCATGACAGGGCGATGCGCTGGAGTCTGACTCTGTAGTGCAGGGGTGCATATGGGGAATAGCCTCCTGGCTGGGTTTTCATGGATTTTCTTCTCTCCCACTCACTTATTTTAAGGAAAATTGATTCCTCTGCAGGGCCCTAGCGTAAGGAGTCACCTAGGTGGAAGCACTCGTGGAGCGCAGTTCCCCAGTACAGATACCTGCTCTCTAGCTCGGTGCAATGTTAGGTACATGGACTTTGCCACGGGGGCAGTGACTGAAAGCAGGAAGGAACAACGCTTCTAAAGAAATGTTAGATTTTGCAGAAGGAAAGGAAGTATTGGTTGGGGCTATGTGTGGACATTACATGAGAGTAGATGGACAGTCAAAGAAAGGTCATGTCAATGTGGTATATGCAGGGCGGAGTTCATTTCGCTAAAAGTTGGGTGATGATGTCCAAGCTAGTCACCAGTCACCTTTATAGCCCATGAGGAATGGTTCCTCCAGAAGGCAATCATCTGGCCCCTCTTCAGTGCCCAGTCTGGGATGGAAAAACCATCCCCTTTCTGTTGACTTTTGAGAGAATCCATAATCACCAACTTTTAAATACGGAGGGTACATCTGATGAACTCCACCTATGATGTCTCTCACAGTTTTACTCAATAAGTATTTTGGGAGGAGTCTTACTTCTAGTATTGCAGTAAGATGTGCTGAGCCAGAACCTGCTTTGCAGAAATTCTGTATATTGTTCCTAGGCACAAAATAGATCTTGCTACTTTCAACACCAGGGACACAATCTAAGTCCTGTTACATAAAGTTACTCAAGGGATTGTTTCAAACCTCACATCTGCCGAAAGTATACGTGATTCCCTGTTGGGTACAGAAGTGTTTGACGGTGAATTAATCTCTTGGAAAAAAGCGGTGCCATCCAGGACAGTTTCATCAGGCGAACAGAACACAGTTGTTCAGGCAATGAGACAGGGCTGACAGAGCTGCACTGTACTGCAGCAGTTTGTGCTGGAGTCATGTAATCTAAACGGAAAGAAAATCATTGTCTCCTTTAATTGATTTCAACAGAAATATACTTAGCACTTTTTCTACTCAGTCATCACTCGTGAGGTTTGACATTTAATTATAGCAAAAAATACTCTCCTTGTGGTTCTGTGCTCAAGAAAATGGCCGTTCTCACTGTCAAAACTATATTATTTCATCAGGTCTGCTCTTCAAAACACACATACATGTACGTGAGTGCACACACACACACGTGTTTATCCTGCGCTCACAGTTCCTGAACCAGCACTTTACCAGTAGATGTAGTCCATAGACTGCAAAACAATTTAGGTGTTCAAAAGGCTAATAAATTAATAACAGTACTGAGCACAAAAGGTTAGTTCCACATGACAGGGAAGAGAAAGTCTCGCTGAAGTGGGAAAATAATGTTTTCTCACTCCCAAATAACATTTAGAGGCCTGGCATGTTGAATGACCTACTTAAAGCATCTGCTCAGCATGCTATTATCAACTCTGGATTTTTGTTGTCTTTTTTCTGTTAGGTAGCTCACCCATCATGCTGCATTTATGAGCCCATAAAGTGAGCGTGCCTGCTAGCTTTTCAACCTGCAGTCATCTCTCCTGCCCAGGGTGGCGAGGTGACTTTTAATCTATAATTGCAAAGTATTGCAGCATATCATGTTTCGTGCTCTGAAATCTTTGTGGCACATCTAACGTTACTAATGCACACTCCAGGGCAGAACCAGGACTTCGAACTTTTTTTTTTTTTCAAACAGGGAAAATAATTAATCTGGAAAGATATTCTTCAAAATCACAACGAGATTACATAGCTGCCTCGGAGGACTGAAAGTTATAAGGCAGTGTTTGGGATGAGTCTTCAAAGAGTTAATTACTGTCTTCTGATGTTGGAAGAGAATATTAATAATATCTAATTCATTAAGTGCCTTTCAAGATTTCACACAGCTGGAGGAGGGCCTGTCTGCAAGCTTCAACCGTGGAGCTTGGCCTGAGAAGGGTAGCCACGACGGACCTCTGGGAGACTCAAACCCATGTAAATAAACATACATTTTATTGATGGTCAAAATTCAGGAAGGAAGGCCTTCATCGAGGTACCGAATGTGTTCCCACAGAAAACAAGTGTTCAGCTGAAATATTTTTTAAATTTTCATTTTCCTTTTCTCATCATTGCTTCCATTTGTACCAGCTAATGCACCACCTCCACCTAATTGCTAGATCAATGCAGTCTGTGCAAAAAATTTAACTGAAATTTTGGTCCACCTGAAATCACAGCTAAAATTCTCCTGTGCTTCAGTAAAGCAAAGGTTTCCCCCCGAGCTTTTAAGATACATGGTCACATACTGCTGTTTTCTACCATGAGCAAAATGAGCTTTATTAAAGAAGTGAGTCAGGGGCAGCCAGGGAAGAGGATAGTTGTCCGTATAGGACCTCTAGTGCATTTGCTCCCAGGAGGTGTGCTGGCAAATGAGCCAAGGAGATGAGAGGAGAGACGAGTGCCTTTAAGGCAGTGAAATACCGTCCAGAGAGGCTCCGTTCTTTTCCCTGTGACACTCTTAAAACCAGGGACAACACTGTGAGCGACTGATGTTATCTAATTCCTCCAGTGCACTGTGAATCTCTGAGGCTTTTTAGCGGGTGAGGCCATCAGACTGTCTTAACACTTGTCCTGTTTTTCTTTCTATTTCACATTAGAATAATTTCTTTTTAAATTGGCTTTCTGGTTTTGCTTAAGGTTTTAATGAATCGCATGTGGTTTCTTGACTGAATCACTTATCATTTCTGCGTCACATAGTTTTTAGAAAAGCTTTATTTTAATTTGAATTCTGCATTTATATCTCCTAAAAGTGAAGGTTGTACCAAGGTTCATTCAGGATCCCCCTTCTTTTTCATTTTTAAGGCTCTCCAGATGGCAGCTGTATTAGCAAGTGTCCTGATGCAGAAGTAATGTCAGAGGCAGAAAGCATTGCTCTGCATATCAGCCCTTGCTCCTGAAGGTTGCACATGTTCCGGTGAACCTGAGGACTTTTGTGGGTTTTGAGCTCTGAAAGCCATTCACAATTACGGCAGCTTAATTCGGAGCTGTTTGCACTTTGCCAGCTGGTGCTCACACTCAGTCCTGATCAGTTGTGGGGAGCAACTTGCTTACATAGGAAGGGCTCAGAGCATTGTCCTTGAGTAACTCTGGCAAACAGAAAGCTGTGGGGTAACTGTGGAGCAGGACATGCTGAGCACCTCCTCTGCCCAGTGGTCCCTCTGCACTGGCAGGTCCATCATCCATTTTCACGCTTTTTCAGTCTATTATTGGGAACTTTCTCCACATGGGACAGTGATGATGGCAAAAGCTATCTGGGAAAAACAAGTTTTTCCATCATTATTAATGAAGAGAAGCAGGGGAGAAAAACATGCTGCTTAGGGAGCTGCTGTAACTAATAATGTAGGTCAGCTGATGGGGGCTTCAGAGGGGTCCTAGTCTCCTGTCCTGTGATACGGAATGTGCCCACCCCCAGGCTGGTACTTGATCCTCATCCATCTCTCACTCCTGGTACTTTTGCATGTACAGCATATTCCTCTGCTGGTTTGAGCCAGTGGCAAGAGTGCCAGGGAGTGCAGGATCAAGCCTCTGGAAGGACAGATCCAACAGCTCAATTTCTATTACGGCTTATATGGCCAGCATACTTTTGGTGTGACAACTCAGAGTTTGTTTCTAACTCAATAGCTTGCTCAAGCCTATTGAAGATCAATTTGGTCAACTTCTTGATGGCAATGTGTATGGCATGTTTCCTCTCCCTGTCTGTATCTTTTCAGGGACTCAGAGCATCTGCAGGCTAATACATCCTGCTGCTTGCTGACCCTAGCCAAGGTGAGGGAACGCAGAGCGGCTCCCCATCAAGGCATGGTGACACCCCTCTTCACTTCTCCAGGGCAAAACACAGAGTGATGTTAGTCACAGCCCATAGCTGTGCTGCCCATGACATTGTGTTTGGGTGTTTACAGCTCCTGCTTCATTACTGCAGTAACAGGCAACTCTCTTGTGGCCGTGGCAAAGGACACCCTTCTCAGCTGTGTAAGCCAAAGGCCTCACCTCTTACTTTTTCTCTTCATCGTCTCCTCACCTGTAACTCTCAACAAAAGTAACGCACCTTATTCCTTTTTTCCTCTTTTTTTTTTTTTTTTTTTTTTTAAAAGCAATAAAGTCCATTCAGTTTGGGCATGAAAGGGGTATTTACCTCCTCATGCTCTCTCTGTAGAGCTCACAGGCTAGCTGTGCCTTTAATTTCACCAAATTCCTTTCTCCATCTCCATGTGAGAAAGGAAGGATTGTTTTACCTTGTCTCAGGATACTCCTGCCCTTTCCTGTCCCTCTCTGGTCTTTAGTTGTCTGGGCTTTTTCTTCTTTCATATGAACATGTTGTCCTAGAAAATTAAGTCCTGTAGCTACAGTTTAGCTTTAGTGACAGTTTCGCGTAATTACAGAGCAAATAAGCTATGCCCTCAACAATTTAGTTTTATTTTGTTCACATCTTAGCAGACTCTGCAGCCTCCATTATACTTGAAGAACCTTTCAGTTAAGACAATTTAAAAAAAAATTTTATTGTTTGGCTTCATTGCATTCACAGCTATCTCCAGATATGTTAATATTCCATCGCAATGTTTCCTAAAGGACTGTTTCACCGATTTAGATCTAGTACCACCTCTGATGGTGTCTAGACTTGTATATTGAATGTGCGTGGGACCAAAGAACCCACTTCAAACATTCAAACAAACTGCCAATTGACAGTGGTCCCTGGCCGGTCCCTGCCCAGGAATTTCTTGAGAAACTGCTAATGGGTCTGGGCCAAACCCGTGTGAGGAATTTATCAGTACGGAGAATGGAGTAATTCCTTGTGTATTTGTAGCTGTGTGATTACAGACAGCCCAGCACAGTCCATGCTACACCTTCTGCCTTCGAGAGACCCATGCGATTCCTTCTGAGTGAGGATTACAGATCTGAGGCTAGAGTTTTTTCTGTAGCTCTTCCCTCCCATCTCCTGCTCCCCTGTGCAATTCCTTGTGTCTTTGCTCCTCTTCAGGGACATGGGGATTTGAGTTCAAGGCAGTCAAGGTAAGGAAGTTAGTCCTTGGAGGACCATGCATGACTTTGCTAGGTAGAAGAGCAGCATAAAATTTCAAAGAGAAAGCTGCAGCAGCATTAACTTCACCGCTCTGTGCCTCTCTGCCAGCTGGCATGGGACGGCTGTCTGAGCAGAACGATTGCTGTAAAAGCTGTCAGTGGGTTTGCTTTCTCACTTGTTTTTTTGGTAGCCGTCAGCCTGAGTCTTTTCTGCATGTCTCAGTCCTTTCCCTCTCCCTTTTGCCACTTCATCATCTCCCATACAGTGGTCTCTCCTGGGCACCCTTCAGGTCATACAGACCATGGGAAACTGGGGATACAGGAGCAATTGCATCTCTGAACCCCTCCCTGGAGACACAGAGGGAGCACAGTGGTTTTCTCTCCTTTGACAAGCACAGCGTGCTCCCTTGGCTGTGACCGTGTTTGTGGACAGGTGCAGAAGTGGGTGATAAACCTGAAATCTCTTGAATGTGTCCAGAGGAGGGCAACGAAGCTGGTGAAAGGGCTGGAAGAGATGTCCTGTGAGGAGCGGCTAAGGACTTTGGGCTTGTCTGGTTCAGAGACAAGGAGGCTGAGAGGCAGCCTCATGGCTCTCCACAGATTCCTGAGGAGGAGAATTGCAGGGGGAGGTACTGGGCTCTTCTCCCTGGTATCCAGTGACAGGACGTGTGGGAACAATTCAAAACTGTATCAGGGGTGGTTTAGACTGGACATCAGGAAGCATTTCTTTATCGAGAGGGTGGTCGAACACTGGAACAGGCTTCCTAGAGAGGAATAATCCAAGTCAATACCCCAAGCCTGTCAGTGTTTAAGAGGCATTTGGACAATACCCTTAATAGCATGCTTTAACTTTTGGTCAACCCTGAAATGGTCAGGCAGTTGGACTAGGTGATCATTGTTGGTCCCTTCCAACTGAAAACGTTCTCTCCTCTCTCCCTCTCCCGCTTCTGTCCTCCTCTCACCACTTCAAGGGCTTGGGTATCTTAGTGAGTGTTTAAATACTTAGGTGGAAAACAGGGCACTGTATATCCCCCGGGGTCCTTGGGAGGCCTGGAGTAGTATGGATTCATGGCACAGTCGGAATTAATACATTTTGCCATTAGACTGCAGGCAGAGGCAGAGATTAGCCAAGGCTCTATCATCTTTAATAGTGTTTCAGAGCCACATTAATCCCACAGGGTACCAGCAGGCTCCTACTCTATTCTGAATATAATCTCTAAATTAAATACCTTCCTCAGACATCCTGACCATGCTTCTGTAGGAGTGAGAGGCAAAGCACCACCAACTCTGTTAAAAGTAGGACTGAGTTCAATTCTGATAATACTTTGGCATTACAGAGGTAGACTTTTTTTTTCCTGGACATGTAGTTTCCCTGTCTAAATCTAAATCAAAAGAACATTTGATCTTGTTTGTCATACTGCTGTTTCTTGTTGAGAAATGAAAGGCAATTTAGCATACTTTTCATTCGGGGATCTTTGAACAGCATGGTATGGCTGCAGAAAAAAATCATGTATGCTGATGTACTGCTTTCTGCACACCAGGACTCAGCAGCTGTTATAAAAGGCACTTTGCTGATTTACCCCAGCAAAAGGTATAAGCATCTCTTCTTCAGGCAGGCAATGCAAACTGAGTGATTTATTTGTGTGTGGAAGTATCGTTAAACAGGAAATGTCAAGGATGGGCAGCGTCCGTAGGAAAACAGAAATGTAAACTGGCTATGTTAGAGTGCAGTTCCAGACTGACGATGATTTGCTGTTGTCCTTTTTGTGAATTAATACCATTTTCTTGTTTAGAAAGCTGACATAATTAAGAGACTGTCCTTAGTTGACTCAGAAAGCCTTCTGCAGGCAGTCTGCCAATATCGATTCAGGGCAGTGTTGCTTGCACAGGACTTGAATGATGGTAAAAAAATAAATCAAAAGTTTACTATTTTTAATCTTGTAAATATTAAAAAAGAAACATTTTGTGTTCACCTCCCCTCATTGATTAAAATGGATGCTTTTAATCTGTTCCAGCTGCTAGGGAAGGGGAGGGAATGCGCATGATGCAATGGGAAGCAACATTGCCATTTCAGTTTTGATTGCTAGTTAAGAAGGTGTTTATCATCAGCCTCCCCTGTGTTTTGATGTTGTGATGAACATGGTCACCGGCAGCTCAGCCAGCAGCAGACCCGAACGGATCACTGTCCCTGTCTCTGAGCTTCCCTCGTGGGCTGTTGCTTTGCCAGGCTTAGCTCTGTGGCAGGCTGGTCTTTTGGGCAGGTGTCCTAACAAAGCTGATCTCCCCATAGCTTTGTGTGACTCCTCTGGTGCCTAATAAGCCATGGGAGTATTACAAATGCACTTGTGTTATTGCTGAGAGTAGACAATTTATTTTGTGATGGCTTCATTGTACCTGGGAGCTGCTGCTGCTGCAGGTGGTTCCCTGCTTTTAGGCCACCTCGGTTATGTAGAACTGCGCTTAATGCTGAGGCCACTAGCATCCTAGCAGGTAGAATTTGCACGGAAAGTGGGGAAAGAGGTTTGTTGTATCATCTCACACCCCTCCAAACAATTAGCCCAGAGCAATGGATTTCTTGTGTGGACTGCTGAGTGTAATTAGTATGCAGATCTATAATTTTTCCAAGACGATAACTGCAAAAAAAGGGGGAAATGTTACAAAACTGAGATGATTAATTCCAAGTGCTCTGGTTGCTTCTGTCGTCGCTTCCTGGAGCTGAACACCAGACGTTTTAGTAACACAGCACAGCATGACTTGCAGGTATAAAAATTAGATTCTATGCCGGACTTCTCACTCCTCAAACCTTACTTCTGCAAGACTGGGAATGCCGCTTGCAGTGCACCCAAAACAATGACTGGGGAAAGAGAACTCCTACCTGTTCATTGGAATGATATAAATGGATTCCCACAGGCTTCACAAGGAGCAGACAGAGCTTTAGCATTCACTCAAGTGGGAATTTTCTGTCTCTGCCCAAAATGGGATCCATTTTGACCAACCTAGACATGATCAGTAACAATTTCACTGCTGGTTTGCACTGGAGAGAGCACTGATTTTGTTCTCGCCTTGCCCTCTCCAAACACATTTTTGCCTTGGCTTACACGAAAAGGCTCCTCACCGGTTCCATACTATAAGCCTGTAAAATGCTAAATAAAACTCTTTACGTACAGTCTTTCTTTTCTGTGCAAGTATAAAACCATCCACCTGTTGTTCTGCAGCACACACTTCACAGATGCAGTAATACCCAAATGTGCTGGTTCAGCATGGGATAATCATTGCAGCTGTGCAAATCCTGGATTTACCTTACTTTGAATGGTATTTTTGGGCTACTTTCTACAGCAAAGAAACAGTACATGTAGGAAAGTATTAAATTGTACACAAAGTGCAAGAGAAACTTTGTGGGGAAGTTTGCATGAATCCCACTAGTTTTAGTTAAAAATAAAACCCTGCCTGTCACTTCCAACTTAATGATGGCTGATTGACTGTGCCTTTTTTAATTGTCAGCCAGTTGCTGTGATTAGCAAGCTGCCTCGGTTTAGGTCCCATGCAAAGGAAGTCTGGAGGAGCAATTTTGAGAGTAACTGATTTACATATATGCCAGAGGTGGGCATAACTATTGAGAGGGACAAGGGGGATTCTGGGAAGCACCTGAAATAAGCTGAGTACCCTATTATTGCACTTTTGAGCAACTTGCTGAAAGGCAAAAATCTTCCATGTGTTTAGGAAGGAATTTATGTTATTGATCCGTGTTTTTTCCTCATATTTTTACTTCTTAGTTTTCACAGCCCTTAGTCTTAATTTGTTTCCCTTCCTAAAGATAACAAAATCATAATATAGTTTTCAGATGTAAGTCACTGTTACGGAAAAGAGCATAGTCTAAGCAGTTATAAAAGTCTCTGATTCGCTTAACTCCATTAAACTGTCAGTGGTCTTTTGAACTTTTGGACCTCCTCTCAGACTTTTATCTGAATTTTAGATTATTAGTACTCCACAAAGCTGTCTCAGCTGCCAAAAAGATTTTGTATAGTGCTTCCTATCTAAATATTTTCGTCAGTCACTATACTTCCAGAGCAGGGAGACTTACCTCTCAATGCTCTGTGAGTACATATCCCTTTTGGAAACAGTCCATTGTCCTCTGTTTTTTATTATGGACAGCACTCCTGTTACCACAGGAACAGGCTTTGCCTTTTTCTGAGAGCCCCAAACACTTTACACTCCCTTAAAAATGTGAAAATGGGGACCTAAGAAACCAGCAGATGACAGCTCAAAGAACAGCCATTTCTAAGCAGGATATTTCTACCAGTCAACTGAAATGTAGCATTTTTGTTAAGATTAGGTTTTCTTTTCCACTCCTCCCCATTGCTTGCCCCTCAATGCACAGATATGCAGTTTTCCTTCTCTGTGTCCCTGACCTTACCAGAGCATCCTGGCATCTCAGCACTTAATTTCTGTGTCTTGCCTCACTATTTTCACTGATTCTGTCTTCTTTGACTGCCTGACATTGTAATGGATTTCCATCTCCATCGTGCGTCTAAGGCAAATCCATTTTTAAATGGAACAGTTGTTGGTAGTTCAGAGCAGCTCAATTATGAATGACCTCCATCCTTCTCCCAGGCTATATTAACCTTCCTGTCAAAGAAAGCTACAGTAGAAATGTAAATGGATGAACTGAATCATGCATGTTTTTCATGTGTTATTAATTGTCCCTGTTTCCATTTGTTAAAGGACTTAGCCCATAACTTCAAGATGTACAAAAGTACATGGATAATAATGTAGAAGTTCAACACAGCCATGCGTTAATATACCCAACAGATGCCTGACTGATCCACAGGAACCACCAGCCATAAGTTAAAGCATTTGTCAGAAAGTTTGAACCGAGGCAGCGTTTGTCCTGTGGTCCATCAGTAACGTGTCCCATGAAGAGCTTCCTCCCAGACCAATTGTGCTCAAATTCAATACAACATGTCAGGCAGCTGCTACTAAGTGAGATAAGGACTCTGCTGGGTGTTGTGGTTTAACCCCAGCTAGCAACTAGGTACCACACAGCCGCTTGCTCACTCTTCCGCCTGCTCCCCCCTGGTGGGATGGGGAGGAGAACTGGAAAAATGTAAAACCCGTGGGCTGAGATAAGAACAGTTTAATAATTGAAATAAAGTAAAATATAATAATAGTAATAGTTATTATAGTAATGAAAAACGAGATAACAGAGAGAGAGAGAGGAATAAAACCCAAGAAGAACAAGTAATACGCAATACAATTGCTCGCCACCCGCTGACCAATGCCTAGCCTGTCCCTGAGCAGTGATCGGCCCTTCCCGGCCAGCTCCCCCCAGTTTCTATACTGGGGATGACGTTCTATGGTATGGACTATCCCTTTGGCTGGTTGGGGTCAGCTGTCCTGGCTGTGCTCCCTCCCAGCTCCTTGTGCACCTCCTCGTTGGCAGAGCACGGGCAAATGAAAAGTCCTTGACTTAGGGTGAGCACTACTTAGGAACAACTAAAACATCAGTGTGTTATCAACATTGTTCTCATACTAAATCCAAAACACAGCACTGTACCAGCTACGAGGAAGAAAATTAACTCTATCCCAGCTGAAACCAGGACATTGGGACAGAGATGGACCTTGCAAAATCCCTGACAGCCTTCTTTAGCCTTGCTAGCCTTCTTGTGGGTAAATGCTCTTGCTCCATGGATCAGCCCTGCCCCATCAGTGGAACATCTGGCACAGCTGCACATCTGTAAGCATCCTCTGACATCTAAGGCGGCTGCCGGACCCCACTGAGAAGAGTCAACCTCCCAGAAGTGCCATGGCAAGGCCTTCCTGGGAGGTGACTGAAGAGCTGCTGTCTTGTGTGGAAGGCTTAGGGTTAACTGGATTTTTCAGACACCAGAAAAAAAATCCAACCAGAGAAAAACAGAGAGGATGCTTTAGCCAAAGTCTCAGAGGTCAAAAGGACCTCTGGGAAGCGAACACAGCATCTGAGATGAAAAGTAACAGAGCCAGAGGTGGAGAACTGTACTTCTTCTGTCTGGTGTCTCTCTGCATCCTTGCAGCAGTGTTTATGCTGTACCAACTGTTGTGGTGTTAATTGTGTGTGCACACGAAGTGGTAGAAAGCATACAAACAGTGTGTAAACAGGGTGCAACATAATCACAAATGGGGAAATACAGAATCATCAATGTTATCGATTGCAAAGACCTGTTATTTGTGCAGGTACAGGGTTTTCTTACTAGCCCCAGACAGGAAGAGAGGACAAATCAACTGGACTTACTCCATATTTACATGAAGAGGTCATTTCTGATCACTTTTAAAGCCAGATTTTCCAAAGTATACAATACTGAGGATTACAAACTAATTTGTTTGGGTCTGGAGCAATGAGATAAGCTAAGGCTGCAAAACCAGCAGACTCAACCTCTAAGGAACATCCTGTGTCAATGCCTAAATACATGGATAGGAACATAAAACAGTGCTGATGATCTTTACAGAGATCCACATCTAGAAAAGAGGTGATGGCTGTGATACATGTATTAGGGAAGATCAACAATCACATGAAAAAAAATGAAGGACCTTTTCCTTGAGAGCAGACTAAATGCCAGGACACAATAGAATGATACCCACAACTGCGATATAGCCAGGTCATTAAAATCCTCCCCAGCAGAGCCTTAGCTTATTGCCGTGAAATCCCAGGGATTGATTTAATGCAGTCAGCATGTAAATGGGAAGGAAATGGCTCTTCACCACACCATCTGTTTATCCCATCCCCATAACCCCAATAGTTAACTCCTTTGTGCTATCTCTTCCTATTTCTGATACCCTTCAGAAATTAATACAAAGTTCTGCAGAGTCACCACTTGCCAAGTTCCAGTCACATCTACTGAGATTAGAAAAAACATCAATGGTCCCTTTGGGGACAGGCAGAACACTTCATCCTCCCTGGGTGTTTGTCATGTAGGCAACCTGCTGGTTTTGCCCGCAAGAGGCTTGGATACGACTATCATTAGCAACTTCATTTCTGCACAAGTAACCTTCAGGGAACAGCACGCTTCTCTTTGTGGTGAAGTTTCACGTGGCTGATGCAGTATTTCCATGCTGTTGTAGGAAACTCAGTAGTTGGTGGATAGCTCTCCTCCAGGCTCTTCTGGCTGTGGGTGATTTTCCTTGACTTTCTGCCCCAGAAAGGAAGAGCTCTTCATTGGTGCATATTCAGGTATGAGGAAACATTAGCAACATCATTGAAATGGGGTCTTTGCTCTCTAAAAATTTTTCATTTGATTGTGCCATAAATAGAAGGCCCATGCTCTGCTGACAATTACAGACACTTCTGAAAAACTGTAATTCCTTCAATCTCTTGAGCTAAAGCACTCAGTGGCATCTCTACTCCAACCACTTTTGGCTAAAAGGAGTTGCTTAGGTGAAAGTACCACATCCTCTTCATAGTATGTTTCTTCTTGACGGGAAACTCTTCAATGTTTGCATGCTTATGTCTTGGGTCTTTTTTTCTCCTCAAGAGGTTCCTCCCCACTGAAGCACTGGCTGTGATCATATTAAAGGCAATTACAGTATGTTTCAACAGCCAACACTCCTTACGCACACACTGCCAACTGAGAGCTCTCAACTGGGAAAATTTTAGTTTTTGCTGGTTGTGATGTTTCACTTGAAGAATCCCAGGGATACTTGTTAAGGTTCTTTCACAGAGCTTTCTATAGTTAAATAAAGTAGATATTAAAAGTTTAAATAACCTTTTGGTCTTTTTTCCTGTTAAATTGGGATCTCCCAATGGTTTAACTGAGTTATTTCACATCTGTTACACAGCAGGCTGACCCTGTCTTTCAGTCAGAGAATAATCTGCCAGAGGTGTTCATCTTTTCTGAGTCTTGATTGCAATTTAAAAGTATTGCCAGGTCACACTGCCTGTTGATTTTGTGCTGGTGTCTCTGAGCTGAGCAGCAGAGATGTGAGTTGCTGAATCGTCCCAGCTCATTCTCCCCTGCAGCATCCCTGTGGCTTCATTTGCAAGGCATCCCATGGGGGAGGTAGGCATGGGAATACGTCCAGCAGTCATTTGAGCTTGGGTTTCATCCAAAAGATCTGTAGAAAGGGAGTAAACGCTGGCAGCACTTTCCTGAATTTGGTCCAGGCAAGTTCAGTTCAGTCTTCTTTGATATGGCAATAGGCTGTATTTATGGGTCAAGACAGAAAAGAAGTAACTTGAAGGTAATTTTGGCATGGCTGGCTGGCTGAAAGCAGAACCGTGGTGCAGTGTGAGCTTTGGGCTTGAAAGCAGCAGAGCCAGACTAGAGCAGGTCTGAACTAAGCGCAATTAATCCCGCCTTTCTGCGGGGGAACAGTACTATACTACTATACTACAACAGGGGTCTTTGTGCCATAGACAACATAGACAACATGCCCGCACTTTCAGCCCCACGAGCATTTAAAAGATCAGGTCCTTGACTGGGATCGAGAAGCAAATAGGAAACGAGCAAAAGACTGCTCAGCCACCAGCCTAAATCTGCTCCACGCAGGAATACTACCATGTTTTTTTAATTAACTTGACTCTAGGGTCAGTGGCTCTCCCCACCACTCTAGTCTCCACTATTAGACCTGATTCAGGTGAGGAATGTCTGACAATGAAAGAGCAGCGTGTTTTATCTCTCTGTTTTGTAATATGGAAAGATACAACAAGGTTTTGATGCCTTGGCTCTTTGAGGTACAGAGGCTGCCCATTGTCCCTTTCATTTCGGTCTGTTGTTCATATGTTCTGCCCTTTAAAATTATTTCTTCATTTCTGACTCATCACTTCCAAATGAAACTGATGGTGCTCTACGTCGCATGGCACTGGCAGTGCATTGTTTTAATTGAAGCTCTGTTATAAAAGCTTTTCAATAAATTAACAAAACCTTGAAAATGATTAAATGAACAGAGTAGCTGGTAGCACATTCTGTATAAAACCAAAGTTTCTGGAAGCCAGGTAGAATGTCCTCAATGTCAGAAGCAAGGCTGATAGCAAGGGATGCTATCTTTTGTTAGACTAGTGGATGTAGCCGGAAAAAAATCAACAAGCTTTCAGTTACAAAACACTTTTTCGGGTCTAAAGACTTAGATTAAATTTCAGGCACTTTATAGTCTGGTACAGTGATATTTAAGGAAAAAAACCATAATTATTCCAATTAATTTAGATTTCCACTTAAAGTAGAGAGAATAGTTCATTTTGGGAGCAATTTGCAATTCTTTTGCCTATATATTTGTAAATGGAGAGTCTCTCAGGCATTTATTGAGACTATTTGGTCTTCAGGCAGAAACCCATAAGAGGCAAAAACACAGAGAACAAAACACAAATTCTGCAAATCCTCTGGGCCCCCATTCTGTGTGGCTTTGTGCTAGGGATATGCAGCAATTCTGGGTCTGTCATAAGTAGTGCTGGACAGAAGCCAAACATGAAGATTTTGACATTTTTCATTGGAATAAATCCAAATCCTCCTGAAAATTTTCACTAAATAAACAGAGATAGTGCTGCCCACCTCCCCATCCCTCTTCCAACACAAACCTGAATAGCAGTAAAGTTGTCCTGGACTGGATTTAATTTCAGCAATTAACTACAATTACAGTTGAGCCCTTCCAACTATTTCAAATCCAAAACTATATTTCCCAGGCTGGACAGCAGTAATTGCATATT
>NW_009595472.1:0-19688 GCF_000690535.1 Cariama cristata
ATCCCGCTTCCTGAGGGGGAGGGAAAGGCTCCTCGCACAGCCGCCACTCCTGTTCCCACCACCGCGATCACACAGCAGCTCTTCCAGCTTCATGGGAAAGGGAGAGGAGGAGTCTTCCCACATGCTCCACTTTGGCTTAGCACTTGGTACTCCTGGCATCGCAGCTGGTCCCTCAGGGACCCCATCAGTCACTGCACACCCTCCAGACCTGTCCTTCAAGCTTGAGATTGAGTCTAGAAGGCACCATCTTCATCCCTGTGTCCTGGCCGCACCGTCCTGCCAAGGACATCGGTACAAGGGGTCTTTGCCAGCTCTTTGGTGGCCTCTCAGCAGAGGTACCCAAGGTGGTGCAGCTGCCTGGATGACACCAGGCAACAGCAGCAGCCAGTCCCAGCTTCTCACCGTGCATGAACCAAGCCACTCTGTCACTTCAGAGCAGCGGCCACTGGCAGGGGGATGTCACTTCGGAGCAGCGGCCACTGGCAGGTGTAGAAGACTCCAGGCTGCCTCATCCACAGAGAGGACCTAAAGATGCCCTCATTCCTAGTCCTGGTTGTCACAAGTGGTAGCAAAGTTTATAGACACGTACAATAACAGGCTGGTGCCAGGGACTTTTTTTCCCAGCCCTGGCCTGATCAGTACAGCTAGACCATCTCCACAGCAAGGTCCGTATCTAAGCTGCATGTTGAGACCCTCCCAGACCCCCAACCAGCTCACGAAGCACACCTGGCAATTGTCTGGATGCTGCTACTTGACCCAGGCTGAAACCAGTCCAAGGACCATTTCATCAGTGTAACAGGTCAAACTGTTGCCTTGTAGCACCTAGAAATACCCATTAGCACCGTGATCTGGTGGTATAGACTCAGACAAATTCTGCAGTTCTGGAGCAGAGAAAAGACCATGGATTCATCCCAGCATCTGAAGCATCTCTAAATTTTGAGAGGTCCGACAGCAAAGGGAGTTTGCACTCAAATGTTTCAGTTTAGCTTTGTTTTGCCTGGAAACACACATGCCACAGTCCATCAGTTTGTTCGTGGCAGGGGACAGGGCTGGGACTGGCTTTTCTCTTTGGAGACCCTGACCAGTCCCTGCTCTGGTTTTGGTATGAAACTTGCAACATTTCTTTCCCTGCAGGCCTCTTTGGTCATGCCTGGTGGTGGTTTGGAGTCAGGGGAACGCTCTCTGCACTCCAACAGAAATGAATGAAGGGATGTGATCCATCTCACGTGAGGCAGACTCCAGGGCACAGGGACTGAACTGCAGTCAGGACTTAGATGTCTCCCCTTGACGAGAGTACACGAAAAATTCACGCTGCCTAATAGAAGGGAAAAAACTGGGCACAAGTTGCATACAAAACCCTGTGGATGTGTGATTGTTCAGCATGTTTGGGACGGACCCTACGCCCACCTCCCTGAAAGACAAAGCCGATGGCTGTTAGAAACTCCTGCAGCCTCCTCCCTTGGCTCACACACACTGCGGTTTCGTAGGACGGACAAGCAGCTTTTGAGCCGTACATGGGCTGTGGTTAGCCTTTGCAGAACAGCTTTAAGAGGAGCCAGAGCCAAAGGACTTCAGCCCAGCATGGTGTCCACCAGTAAGTCCTTACCAGCAGCCTCCAACCATCAGGTGGACGTGGTCCTCCAATCCCCCAAAGGCAGTCATGGTAGGCAGCCCTCCCGTGAGCCATCAGTTGCAGAGCTGAGGACAGGAGGACTCCATCATTTCCAGAGGATGTCCAGGCATAAAGGGCCACGCTGGGAGCAGAGCGGTTTCTTACTCCGCAGCAGGGCTATCACACCCCATCACAGCACTGCACCCGACACAGACCAGCGTGCCCAGTATGGCACCTCCCCATGCTACGGTATCGCATCCATAAGTCAGAGATACAGGGGAAAGGCCAAGCACTCATGGCTGACTGGACATCAAAGACAGCTAAGCCACATCAGAACACCCAAAAATCATCATCAGAAACCACGCTGTCCTGCATAGTCCTGCTAGTGTCCTCTCCGGTCACCAGAGTACATGGGAAGGAAGCAGGGGGTGGTTGGGGCTGTCACCCCACTAGCTCATGTCCAGTGCAGTGTGCCAGGACCCCTTCAGTTTGTTGCCGTTGCCACCACCCCTCCACCCCAAGCAGTTGGCCCTGGGAGTCATTTTCTCATTGTTCAGCAGCAATAACATCAATAATTTGCAGGAAGGGAGAGAGAAGAAAGGCAGAAGGAGTTGTTGCACCACCCTTGTGTGTGGGCTCTGTCCCAGTCCAACACACACACACGAACATACCATGCAGACACCAGGACTTACAGCAGGTCGGGTCGGTCTGTGCCAACGACCCCATATCTCTCCATACACACAGGCAGGATATGAGCAAACCGGCAGCTTGGAAAGAAGTTAAACTCTAGGCAAATGTTCTGGAGAATGAATTCCAAGAAGTCCTTTCTTCTCTGCAGTTCATTGACACATCAAAAGAAGAGACTCATGTACTGCCAATAAAGCTGAGATAAGCCTTGCAGACCGTTGCACTTTCAAGGAGGGCTTGGGGTGACATTATCTCACTTGAGTTTTGGCTTCTGCATTTTTCTCCCATCACGTGGCTGTGGCCCGCTGAGATGCTTCTGCTCCTGCTCATTCTCTCTCCACTGCCTGTATTTTGCCCCAAAGTTTCCACAGTTGCCCATCTGGCTCCTAGAAGGAGAGCTAATGTGAACCAAGGTGTTCAACAGTTCTGCCGAAGACTATGGTCGCAGTGTCATGTGCTCTCTGCCCATACTGAGCACTCATTTACTTGTCCCAGGCCAGGACACCAAGAAAAAACCCTGTAATTCCTGTAAGAGAAGCCAAAAACACACTGACCAGTCTCATGTCTGGTGGCTCAGCTTTCGCACCCCTCAGAGGCAGGGCCAGACCCCACCAAGCAATGGCAGCTCCCAACAGCTCTGTTGGAAGTGTGGGTCTCTGCACCTTGCCCACAATTTGCAAGGCCCACGCCTGGCTGCCGTCACCTTGACCGTCATGGGAAAACAGACACCAGAGACCTTTCTGACCGCAATGTGGCTCCCACGGAAATCACTCCATGGAACAACCACCTGACGTCGAAGCTGGGTCTCCTCCTTGGTCCCACACACTAGGATCCGCAGGAGGTTGTACTAATGCCTCATGAATTTCTGATTACAGATTGGATGCTATTTGTGGGCACAGCTAATACCATGCTAGTGTCAGAAGAATTGACTGACAGCGATTCATTTCATGGGGCATGCACATTAGCTTAATGATACCCAAAGGCGTGAGCTGGATGAGAACCTGACGCTTGCAAACCCAATGCCCGGCAACAGACATCAAGGAGGTGAAAGCAGTCCTTGGTTCCACCTGCAAGCGACATTTGAGGTACGAAGGGAAACAAAAGCTGATCCAGCCAAAGCAATGGGTAACATCTTTTTTCTCCGTTGACCAGGACAACTGGCAACTGCCTGGTTCCATATGAGACAATCGCAGGCATCCGCAGCGATAGCCGCTACCGCTGCCAGCAGAGAGGGTCGTTGCCAGGAAGAGCAGATGTTGCCCCCGCTCCTTCCCCCCATGACTGTGGGTGCAGGCAGCAGCTCTCTCCAGGTCTCTGCCCTTCCTAGAGCATCTCTCTGACCCTCACCCAACCCTTACCTCTGGCATGAGCACCCTTCCCATGACAAATTGCCGTTATGCCTGTTCCAGTGGCAGCCCGGTGCCAGCTCTCTCTACCTAGGAACCACGCTGTTCCCAGCTCAGCGTCGGGGATGATGGGCAAACAGATCGCCCTGCAGCCAGCACCGCCAGCTACCACGAAGCCATCCTAATACAGAGAGACGCCAAACCACTGCCCTTCTCTCTTTAACGGGAATCATTTGGGAGCCATGCAGGGATTTGAGCCTGGCAACGCTGGAGATGTCTCCTTTAACCCTGGGGGCTGCTGGCAGAAGGGGTTCCTGGGCAGGGAAGTTCTTTTTTAGACTGTCTGTGTTTCAGGGCAGAAGGTTAATTAGGTAGCAGGGTAATGAAGAGTCATTAAATCTGCCTGCACCATGCTGTTAGCATTAACAAGGGCAGACCAAGAAGGTTAAAGCCGGGATTCTCGTTTTCCCGTTGCCTTCAATTAACCTTTCCATGTTTTTGCAACACTCTGTGTCCCAGAGATAGGTTCTGGGTGCCTCTTGGAGGCTGTTAATTAGCAGAACACAGAAACAAACTTTTCTTTTAAGTAGCTAGCATGATCACTTTGGCTTTCAGCTTAAAATAAACAGGCAGGATCCGGCTTACCCTTTGAGCAATGCCACTGTCCCATCAAAGTTTAGGAGGGTGAATTGGCTTCCTGGGGTTTGTTTCAAATTGTTATTCTGCTCTTGCTTTCACCTCCTCAAGTGGAAAGCGCTGGGGGTTCGTCTCAGCCCCCCACCAGCGAGACCCCTTTACTCTGCACCCCACAGCCCTGCCTGCACCAGGCACAGCTAGGGCAGCGTCCCCAAAACCGGAGGGTAGGTGGGCTCTCGGGATGGAGCTGCTCCCACCGCCTTGTTCTGTATTTTGTTGAATTTTGTTCAATTGTTGGTCAGTCAGCCTTCAGGACCCTGTGGGGTGTCCACAGCGCAATTCAGCACCAGTAGATTCAGAGCCCCCAGTAATTAGCAAGCAGGGCTAGGAACTTAACTTAGTTAACTAAAAATAGGGCAAGTCAAAGACAAATGTATCTGTGGGATGTACGGGAATAGCAGGCACATCCCAGGGAGTCACGATATGAAAGCTCTGACTAATCCAGGATAACTCAGTTGGTACTGACACCACCGCCATGACGAGGACGACACGTTAGACGTACCAAACCGCACATGGTGGGGAACAAGCACCTGGCTGCAGGATTCAGTCCCTCTAATGTTGACTTTTGCCTAATCTTACGCAGAGACTATCTCCCTTGGGGATGCTGTAGGACAGATAAACTACTTGCCCAACTTTGGCAGGCTGCACCCTGTCATAGGAAAAAACTTTGAATGAAAAGGCTTGTGAAGCATTTGGATGCACCCTCTGGATGCCAGGACATCTTCAGCCCAGTGGGTTGTGAGAGCAAGATGGACAAATCCCTGCCAGTGGTTAGGTAGAGCTGATTGTGGGTGGAGGAAGGCGATGGACAAGACGCTTTCTGGGGTTCCCTGTTCCATAGGATTTCTTACATGTGAGGAAGAGCAGGTGAGGAAGATCAGAGAAGACTGATGGTGATTTAGAGTGAAGGAGACAGAAAAAGAGTCTAGAAAGGTCCAAGTACTTTTCTTACTGTGATAAAGTTCCTGGCCTAGCATAGGCAGTCTTGTTTTCTCCTATAGCTTTTTATCATAGCACCAAGACACCTTCCTTCCACTTGACTTTCACTTCATCTGCTCTCTGTTGGTGCTCTTTCCTTCCCCCATCTTTGATCTCCTTACAGGTGAGCGGTGAGACTCCGGTGGCATCCCAGCTCCCTGAACCAGGTCCATCCTTCCAGAGGCTGTCAAAGAGCAGGCAGGGCTGTCTCACCTGCTAGCAAAGTGAGTATTTTCAGGGTCCATGGTGCATTCACTGGTGGAGAGGCATCTCAGCGTAAAGGAACCTCCCATCATCATATGCTTAGCAGCTAAACAGAGGGCATCAACCACTGCCCATAGGCTGCTTTCCTATCTTAAATCCCAAAGGAGATCTGTAGGTAACAGATGAGAAGTGTCCACAAGAAAAGCCTTCTCCTCATCAATCCATAGCAGCAAGAACCACAACGCACAGCTCCTGTGTGCAGGAACTCACAAAGCTGCCCAGAAACCAACATTTTAAAAGCCTAAGAGGGGACATTGGGAGCATTTTTAACCTGAAGCCCTCCAGAAAAAATAATAATAATAAAATTTCCGGAGACAGGATGTCCCCCCACACACACCCCGTCCTTAACTCCACCATCAAGACGGATTGGCCATGGTGGGGCTGGCACTGGGGTAAGAGTCTGCAGTCACACGCGCTGCTTGTGACCCAGCCGCTCTCTGGGATGCGCAGCACCCACAGAGGGCCAGTGTCTCCTCCACACAGAGACACCATTGAGAAGCCTCACATGAAACCAGTCAGTCCTAACACGTGTGACTGGGTTTTGTCTCCAGGCCATCCTTGATTTACAAGGCAACTCCTTTTTTTGCAATTTTTTTTTTTTTTTTACTTCCCCCATGAGTATTATTGCAGCTCCACTCCAGCAGGATGAAAACCTTCTCTGAGCCCCTCCGTACGCCCGCGTCACTTGATTCACCCCAGATTCTGGGGGCAAGTTTCACGTTGCCTCTCTCGGCACATCCCCTCCGGCACGGAGCTAGCAAGGACAAGCTGGCCGCTCTAGTTGGAAGAGGCACTTGTAGACATGATGAGTGGGACATTCAGGACAGCTACCAGGGTTACCAAAGGGACTTGGAGGCTAGTGGCATTAGGTTCAGGAACGGAACTGAGGGCCGCTGTCTGCTGTTGGCATGAAGACAACCTTGGGGCATTTAAATGGGATGTTTACTTCTGTGGATGAATGGATTTTTAACTGACAGTTAATTTTCAAAGCCAGCTTTGTGCACATGCACTAAACGCTTGTTCCACCTCTTCTTTCAGGATTACCTTGCGGCAGCAAGGGAACTGCTAATCGGGATGAGAAGGTTCATGCCAACCCTCTCCTTTCTCAGACTGTTTTGGGGACACTAATTTCAAGTAGGCAATGCCCGGCCCAGAGAAGACTGTCAGGCACTGTGGCGTGGGGCTGCCTTCCTTCAAGGCTCTCCCCACCAGCTAGAGACATCCCGGTGCCACCATCCCCTCACAAGGCTCCTAATGCATCTTCCATCCCTGATCTAATTGCTGCTCACGGGTGGCTCTGTAATTGGCAGAGCAATGAATCTCAGCTGGCGTTATACAAAGCCTCCTCCACATCACTGCCAGAGGTGCCATACACCGCAGACCTCTTCCTAAAAGGGTCGGATCCACTTTAGGCAGTGGGGACTTCCAGGGGCAGAGATTTCTCCACTTTCTTTGATGGTATTCCTGATCCTGCTTTTCTGCTAGCAGGGTCCGGTTTCAAAGGGTGAGCTTGGAGCCAGCACATGCCCGAACAGGACAGTGTTAAGTTAGCCATCACCTGTGTTAAATTCTGGTTACTGAGCTGGCTACCAAGTTGTTGAAAGTTACCAGTTATCAACAAAGCCTAAAGTGAAGACAACCTAGAGTTCCTCACCATATATTTGGCTTTTACTCACTTTCCCCAGGATAACAGCTCAGAATATAGGAAGAAAGTGTCCTCTATCAGATGTTAGGCGATGCACACTTGTGTTTTCCTCTGCCTTCTCTTACTCCCAGTACATTTTTCCGCTGGCTGTGAGGAGTTTTGCACTTTACCCTTTCTGACTTTGTCGCTGGTAAGCTGCCAACTAACTCTGCTTGGCTGCAAGCTGCAGCGAGGGGAGTGGTACGGGTTGAACGTGAGGAATCACATCAGTCTTACTCTCCCCATCATTTTAGAGTCTAAATTACATATTGTTTACCCAATCCATCTCCCACTGTGTTTCCTCATTCCCATTTCCTGGAAAGGTCAACAGTGCTTGAAGATGAAGCCTGCATTGGTGGCTCTTCAAGAAGAGGCCATTAATCTTTATATAATTATGTGCAATTATTTCAGGAGCAATAACCCATTTGTCCAAACTTTTCTCAGAAGCTTGTTAAACGGAGTAAGGGAGTGGAAGGTAGAAGAGACTGGGAAATAGTCCAGAAAATTTACCACTGAGCTTCTGGGTACTGTGGCTGTCATTGCTCTTCTGCTGGCATCATCCTGCCAAAGTCAACGAGGATTTGCACCAGATGACCAGCCAGTCTCCAATTCCCATGCTGGCAAGACCACAGGAGGATCTGGCGATCTCCTCAGATTCGTTGTGGGCTTTACATGAAGCGGCTGGATCCATGCCTGTACTGACAGTGCTAGGATTTATTTTAATTTAACTGACTTTTAATACCCTAGGAAGATTGTTCCTGAAGTCAAAATATTCACATCTTCCAGTTCTTGATCCGAAATACTTAAACAAACAGATCTCCAAAAATATATTAAGATAATAAACAACATTCAGACACTAAACAAGAACCCAAATCTACTCTCATTTATTATTTCTGTCAAATTAATAAAATTACCGCAAAGGATTATTTAAAGGCTATGGCAATTACACAGGGCAGGAGAGTTTGCTCAGCTCTATGAAGCCCTATGATATTGTCAGCTTTAAAGCCAACAATATTTAGAATTCAGTCAAAAAGCTGGCAAAGGGAAACGAATATAATATTTACATCTCAGCTCTGCTGCCAGACACAGTTGCCTGCCTTTCCTCAGGCTTGTTAGCTGAAAACATCGCTGCTTCCTACGTAGGTTCATACGAGATCTTCCCAAAACAGCTCAGGGAAATGCACCTTGTGACATACAAAATCCAGGTGAAAGAATGGTGGCAAAAATAACATTTCTGTGTTAAGGTACTAAATTTCACTCCCTTTCCTGCTCTTCCAGGTACGATATTTGCAACAAGGGCAATCCGGCAGGTCTAATTTGGCAGGACCCTCCCTGCTCACAGGCAAAGCACCATTCTGTCCTTTCCTTCAACAAGACCTCAGAGCTACAGGTTCATCCCCCATAGGGAATGTCTCTGAATCCATAGACCTGACTAATGGACAGTCTTTAAGGCAGCACCGTTATTTAGGCTCAGTCTTCAGAGGTTATTTGGGCACACATGAAAAAAAATTAATCCTCTAGTCCATGTTATATGAGTAATACGAGTTCAGACATACACAGCCAGCACCATCTCCTGCTTGTCCCGCACTGTGAAGCCACGTCCACGTCTCAGCAGCACACCTGGAAAAAGCTCAGAAGCTGAGGCTCAAATGCCACCTGTGCCACACTCGCATTTCCAAACCATCCACCAGATCAGCTGTGGACCTGTCTATGAAGGAACCACAGCCCCACATCTGTCCAGGAAAGCGGGGACCTCCTTGATGTGGGAGTGGTGGCAGAGCCCTGGGTGAAGAGGGGTGTTCCTCAGAGTCCAGCACCAGCACTTTTTGGGGATACTCTCTCAGCCAAAGTCACCTCCCATCTTGACAGCAGCCGTCCTGCCTTTGTGGTCCTAAAGGGTGGGACGCACTTGCAGATCGGTATTGTTTCACCAGGAGGACCCAAAATGCTCCTTTCCATCCACCTACAGCCATTTAAAAAAACAAAACAAAACACCCACAACCAACCAACCCTTACTAAAACGTGTTATGTCATCTGGCAGAGTATTTCACCAGTGTCCTGAGCTCTACTCAGCCCAAAGTCAAACCCAACAGGGCAGTAAACTTTTGGGGGGATCCAGAGAAGAAGCTGCCATGGGCTACTTTGACTGCATTAAGACAGATCAGCCTTATGGATGGCTTTTATCCTGAAACAATCACACCCAAAATGGGATGGAAGTTTCCCTCCACTTTCCCAGGGAGAAGAAAGACCAAAATACTCCTGCTAGTTACTTTTATTGATAGGACATAACTACTGTCATTATAGTTTGGGTGGTTTTTTCCTGCCTTGTGCTTTTGTTTGGTTGGCTGCCGCCCATTACCCAGCCCAGCCCGACGTGGACCAAAGCCAGTTTAGAGAACAGATTTGCACCGCGACCTCCATTCAGTTCCAAGGCTCCACTATCTGGGCAAGCCTTGACAAGGCCTGAGGACTTCTTGTCATGGGATGCCAGGGGATGTTTTCTCTTCTTTGACACTGAGTTTTGTCTATTTTCCACGGACTTTTCTGAACTAAACAACCCTCACCTGTCCCCCTGCACGGGGCTCTAGATGCAATACAGAGAAGATATAGTTCTCACATAATTTCCTACCCAGCGCTTTACTACATCCCTCCCTACAGAGCTGCAAGGCAATGCTGAAGGCTGGATACTTCTCAGCCCTTTGCATCTTGCCGACAATGCCAGGCTGGGTTGAACACCAACCTAATGCCTGGTAGATGCTTCCCCTCTGTCTCTGGAGAATCCTTAGGATTTGCAGGGTTTCTGGAGAAACAAGTCCTCTTTCCATCAAGGTCAGGATCAACGTCCTCCCATCACATCAGTTTCAGTAGCATCTTTGGAGGGCAGAGATGCCTTCAGTTTCTGGGACTTCCTTAAAGGCTCCCTCCACCCATGAGGGACACAGTTATCCTGAACTCTGATGGCCTGCAATCAGGGCCTTCTTCTAAGGCATCTGAAGACGACAAGAGGCTTCTGCTCATTGCAAGCCCCAATTTATCAAATGTCAAGCTGGAACTCAAATACGTACACGCACCCTGAGACTTGACACTAGAATATAATGGACAACCTTCAAAGAGAAGCAGCTGGCAAGCATCCCTTCCTACTTGCGACTACCATCATGAAACTCCCCATGCCTCAGAAGTCAGGGCTGCAAACGCCCTGTTACCCCCAGACAGCTCAACTTTGGTTGGCCCCAGCTGATAAGAAAGTTACAAGCAAAAAAAAACAAACACAAACCATCAAGTGCAGGGTCAGCGTGGGCTCGTGGGAACAGCCGTGATGCGGCTTTGCAGCGCAGAGATGCTTTCCGAGTCATCCCCTCCTCCAACGGGAAGGAAGAGTCCCGGCACCCCATGTGTTCTAAACAAGCCTGTTCCTCCACTGACCCATCCTGGCTGGTGGGGAGGGACGTGGCTGTAAATGAAGACACACAGGCAGAAGCAAGGAATCAAACGATGACTGTTCTCTAGCCCTTTGCAAAGGAGCACATCGGCACAGTTTGGTGGGATCCAGCCCGGAATTGCTGGAGGTTTTGTAGCGTGGGGTCCACACAAGATTGCCTGTAGCTCCTCTTGGGTTGGTATGGGTCAGGGGTGGGGAATCATTGACATCCGTATGGGGGGAGCAGGGCTTTTCAGCCCGCTGCTTCAAAGCTTTCCCAAGCCAATGGAGCATCTCTTCAGACTACCGATAAGAAAGGAAATAAGTAGAGGGCAAGATAAGTGTTGGCATCACCATTTGCCCACTTTGCTGTCCATTGCTACACTGGTTGCACCAGGAGTTAAAACTGGGAGATATCAGCCTGGAGAGGGTAAAGGATATGACAAAGTTCAGAGATCAGCAGCACTACAGAGCTTGAAAGACGGAAAACATTTGCCGCAGAAAAACACCCCTGGAAAGATGCCAGAGCTGTTCTCCAGGACTCCAGACCTCTCAGGAAAAAGAGGCAGGGTAAAGTGAATGCTGGCAGCAAGATTTAAGGAAAGGAATACAGCTAGAAATGCAGGCACAATTTTATTTTATTTTTTTTTAATATTGCCAGTGAAGACGTCAGTTTGGGAATCAGTTTCTGAGCTTTCAACACCAGCACTCCTAGCGCCCCAGAACTAAACACAAGCCTTCCTGGAGGATCCCTAAGCCAAAATACATCAAGCATTTGAGTCAGATGAGAAGAGGCCTCCCAGAAGCAGGAGGGTTTGCCCACTCACAGCCCTAGAGAACCGTAACTCCCAAAGGATTTGGCCACGCAGGTCCCCAGCAGTCTCCTCTCCAGAGTGTTTCACCTGTTTGAATTCCTGAGGTGCTCTCTCTGAGCTTTCCCATCCAGGTCCCAGAGGACAGTCACTGCACCTGAGCCCAGACTCATGCTCTGGGAGATACAGGGTGGGAAAAAAAAACACCAACAGATACAGCCCCCTGGCTAATTGGCAGGATTAGTTACAGCCAGGCTCAAAGTGTTGTTGACTGAATCATATTACTTCCCATGGGCACGATACCTTTCCATCACATTGTGTTTCAAAGCATGGGAACAGAAGGGTCAAGATCAGAGGCAGAGAGAGAGGGCAGGATCTGTGGGAGGGCATGTGGAGGCAACCAGAGCCCTGCAGAGCAGGGCAGAGGGGAGAGGAGATGTGAAGGAGCTGGAACAGGCAATGAGACGGTCACTGTGGCAGACTCCCATTCCTTCCTCAAGGTCATCTCTGGAGGCAAACTTGGATGTAGCTTCTCCCTGTAGAGATAGGTCTCATCACACCCCAACTCAGCCACAAAGTCCTCCTCCACATCCCTGCTCCAAGAGTTGCACCTCTACCACAGGGCATCATCCTATCATCAGGGAACCACAAAGACAGCAGATCCCTCACGGATAGGGAGCCAAGAAGCTATCCCATCCAGGAAGGCAGAGCACATCCCACAGTACCTGAGCAAGGCGAGTAGAGCAGGGATGAAGAAGGCAGCCAGGCTCAACCAAGAGTTGACATCATTGGGTAAACTCATGGTAACAAGGCACATTTCAAGATCAAGTCAGGGTACAGCTCAACAGAGCCCATGGCTGAGCAGGGACATAGCTAGGACTGAAACTGAGATTAGGGCTCCTATAGCTGAGCTGAAATAGGTTTCTGGGGCCCATGGGTGGGGATGGAGGTCTCAGGTGAGGCTGCTCAGGGTCATTAAGACCAATTAGTGCCCTCGGGGTCCTGACAGCCACCTCCAGGCCAGGCCTGAATACATTTCGGGGTAAACAGCTGCATTCATTTTGCGGGAGAGCGAATGAGTGTGTACGTGTCCATATGTTAGGGGGCTGTAAGGTGAACCTATTAAATGGTTCTTCTGGATATTTCTCTGCTGCATGACCGTACCTGTATGATCTGATTCCTCTCATATGATCACACACAAAAAACAGAGCACAACTAACTCTTTGTGGGACAGTTCTGAACTTATTTATCTGCAGATTAAATCCAGAGATTCAGGCTTGATGCAGAAGTGATTATTTTTCTTTATCAACACTTTAAAGACTGCTATTCTTTGACTAGAAAGCCATCAATATATTCCCAGAGTTGGCAAAGATATGAGGGATGGATGCCCTAATCCGTGCCTCTTTCCAGACCACAAAGACATGTTTATCACACCAGTAAAGCTGATTTCTTGCTGTGGCACAATATCATGGGACTTGGCTTTACTTTGGTGTTGCCGCTATAAACAGTAAAAAGTTAGCTCCCAGGCAAAGCCATGCACTGGGATGACTTACTCTGAGATGAGCAGGAGAGCTGCAGATCAAAGGCCAGGAACAAACTCCGTTTTAACCCAGAGCTCTGGAGAACTACTTCCTACGAGTATCTCCATCTGGGAATGCTGGATCTAAAGTTATGGCTCAAAGACCGTCCCAGCGTGCACAAACAGCCCAAAACTTGGTTGCCATTCACTTCATCTTGGACTGATCTCTTCCATCATAGCAGCACTCTTTTGGTTACACTCATTCACAAGATCTTTGCTATGATCTATGAAATGCATGCTTCTTAGGTTTTACCTGTCAGCCCTTTCTCTTGTGATGTTCAAGTATCGTACAGACAGGAATAGGTTAGGTAGGAGGAGGAAAGAGCAGAAGGCTGTTGAGGTAGACATCCACCAGCTGATCCAAGCCTACGCTAAGAGGTACAAGAGAATGTAAGAGGATGAGCACTGGACAAATCAAAGAGATGGTTCGGGTACTTAAGACAGCTACACGCAGTGCAAAAATGTGATTTTTCCACACTTTAGCTTCTTGCATAGAAAATAAATAGTAGAAGCCATTAAAGTTTAGCTGCAGAGGTAAGTTTTCAGGGTGCATCCTTCCAGCAGCTCAAGGTTAAAAGCAAAAGCTATGTGCCCTTTCTTGTGATATGATAAGGCTGTGGTATTTCATTTTGACACAGATCTGTCTTCCTTCTCAACAAATATGACTGAAGTATGAGCAGGAGGCACTGACAGATGGATGATGGTCTTTAGCAGGACCTCATCCAGATGATGTCTCAAGGACTTGAGAGCATGCCTGATTTCCAAATGAAATCTTAGCTCCAGGCTGCAAATCAATTGACCAGGCTTAAAGGTAGCATGAAGAAAAGTATCAGTCTCCTTCTCATCTTATATATCAATGAGGAGTCGGTGTTTTTCTGAGCTATGGCTCCTCTGAGCTTGCCATGCACAGGACTAGCCAACCTTGCCAAGCCACCTTCTGTGCTGCTTGCTTGGGAATCAGTTAAGCACAAATGGCAGCAGAAAGCCAAATTAATTATAGTTGACATGTCTTCTTTAAAATGTAAAGGCAGCCTGTGCAAAATGGATCCCATGGAGCTGTTGCTTGCCTGCACAGTGCTGCATTGCTGGATTGTACTCTGGCTTAGTTCAGAAGTAGTTTCTTCATTCTCATAATTTAAGTGACTCTTAACATCCTTGAAACTCAATTGTGTTTCAAGGACACAAGTTGACTGTACAAGAAGATTGCTGTTTTCCTGGGGGTCTCTGAAGGGGGCTGGAGCCATCCTTTGTCCCCAGCAGAACAGAAAGGTCCATTCATCCCTCTGTCACATGCAGAAACATGACTGTCCCAGAATAGGGCTGCAGGATACCTCCCCAGCGGGGTCAGGAGGAGAGGGGCCATGAGGGCTCATGTGCTCTGCAAAGGGACCCAAGGAAAAGCTGCAACCCTCCAAACAGGCCAAAGGGTTAAAGGAGGCATCGACCGACACGCCGTGACTTCTGCCGTAGGTGGAGACGAGCTATTTGAGGTGCATATTCCCTCATTTCTCTGGGGAGCGTAAGTGCGCAGAGGGGCAGACTCCCTTAGGGAATGGTGGGAGGTCACCTCCTGATGCCCTTCAAAGACACCAGCTGGCGATAAATTTATTTGCTCTTGCCCTGGCCCAGACCGAAAGCCCAGCCTCAGTGTCACAGGCATCCACCAAGATGTAGAAATCCTCCACGGAGGTCCAGAGTTAACTTTGGGACAGATGCTTGCAAGTTGGAGACATCTATGAGCATTACTGACCAAAATAGGGGGGTACCAGCCGACTGCCCCTGAGGCAAGGTCAGGGATGGGCCGTACCCATCCAGCCCAGACCACCAGCTGGCTTTACCCTACGTTTCCATCCTCAGAGACTCGTGTGGTCTGCTACACGCTAAGACGAGATGGGCAAGGAAGATTAAATCTGGAGAAAAGAAAGGAAAATGGCCGCGTCTAATCACTACATGGCAATGTCAGGAGAGAAAGTGAGAAAGAGGATCCTCAAGCAGACTCCAGAAGCAGCCTTCCTCCCCTAAAAAAGCATAAACTCACAGTTATAAATAAATCATTCAACTTAAAAATAGAAACAAAACAAGAAAACCAGATCCCTCAACACCTGCCCATCAGCTGTGCTGCTTCTGGCACTCGAGCTGGTTAGAGCGAAGGGCTGTTGGGGACATTTCTGTCCATGGGCTATCACAGCTCTATCCACAGAGCAGGCGTGTGTCAAGACTTGAGAAGCCACGGAGAGATGGCGGGGTGACAAATCCCTGAGATGGACTCTCCAATTTGGGATGCTTGATAGGATTAAGAGAGAAGAGGGTTTGTTCTCCGCTTTTCTGAGTGAGGAGTCGTCTCCGATAAACAAGGGTACGCAGTAAAGACAGACATGACTTTTCTATGGATTATCCACAGCTCTGATTCATCACATCTTCAAGGGATCGTGGAAACGATTCAGTGCACAAACACAGATAATTTGCTTTCACACAAAGAAGGAAGAAAGTTCCCAAACAACCAAAATAGATTCTCTCTACCCTATTTACAAGCCTTGGCCACTGAGAAAAGCTAGGCTCATCAAATTCTTACTGGCGCCTTTGGCCAAATCTCAGGATGAGAGGGAGTCTAATCCATTCTTGTGTCTCAATCCACTCAGAAAAAAAGGCTGTAACAGGGTGTACATATAACAGCATTCTATTGTGAACTTCTGCAGCTCTCCCATAAGTAGCAGAGATCCTGCGCAAGTTCCCTCAGGATCCCCATGAAAAGGGCTTAAAAAGGATAGCTACAAATTCGAATGTGTTGGAGTCAATTCTAAACCAAGGCAGATGCAGCATTTCTTCTGTCATATTCCCTGGCAAATGCCAACAATAACGCTAGAAAGTTTTCCCCGCCGAGAGCTGTCTCAATTGTCGTGGTCTGATCTTCATTACCTCTTGAAATTAGAAGACCTTTATTAATTTCTTGATTCGTTCCTCATTGATTTAGTTCTACTTATGCTTGCTTCAGCATAAGTTATTTTGTTCTTTTTTCGGTTCCTAAAGGAGACTTGATCAATCTCTTCTGTCTTCTCACTTTACCTAGTTTAAAGACTAAGATCCACATCAAGACCAGGGCAAAGTTTCTCAGAGTCACAGAAGAGATTCGCTTGCACATTCCACATTAATGAGGACTTTTGGGTCTGTGCCTCCAAGATATCTTGGAAGAACTTCATCTGGCAGGTTGGATAGATCCCCACCTTTTGCTGTGAGGTGGTTTGCTGAGGTTGCAGTCAAGTCAGGAGTCCTCCTCGGCGTTTGGTGCGGCACAGAGGGACTGAGCTGATTTGAGGGGTCTCTGCAGGGAGCGTTTAGGAATTAGCGCTGATTTTATGAACTCTCTGAATCTTGACATCCAACCCCCCAATCCTTCCGCTGCCAAGGCTTAAGAAAAGATCAGACAAAGTGAGCATGTAGTACAGAAGTCTGTCTCCAGGAGTGGATCGCAGCAGATTTGCTGCAAAAATCCTTCTACAGGATAACCAAGGATATAGGAGTGCCTTTGCATGACTTATTTGGGTTTTGAGCTTACTAGGTTATTATAAAAAAATTATTATTTTTCAATAACTTACTGCGTGTGTTCCAAAGTTTAAAACTTTCAATCAAGGGGTAAGGAAAAAGAAGAATAGAGTAGAAAGGAACAAATGTTTTATCTGACATTTCCAATGCCACGCATACTTACTCAGCAACTACATCTTGAAGACTGGTAATCAAAAACATAGTAAGAAAAGAGATTAGACAAGATCACGGCTTGAAGATAAAACAATATACAAATAACATGATACAACTGAGAAAAGTTGAGAGACAACAAGGGTGAGCAAGGCTGTGAGATGGCTTCCTACAAGAGATCCATGCTATTGCTCCCCAGGGGCAGGACTTGGCACCTCCCTCTGTTGAACTTCACGAGGTTCCTATCAGCCCATTTCTCCAGCCTGTCCGGGTCCCTCTGGATGGCAGCAGGACCCTCTGATGTATCAGAGAAGCATGATCTCATTGTACTTGAGATGCCTTCAACTTGGGAAGGAGCCTGAACCTATTCTTTCTGTCCTTGTTTCGGGGCTAAAAGGGCAAAGGGATTGCTGCATCAAAGGGAAGTCGCCTTGACCTACTATAGCTGCACCATGCCAACGCATTTCTGAGCCATCAAGGACCCCAGAGCAAGCAGATTTGGTGTTTTTTTAAATAAACAGCCTGCCACGTACCAAATAAATCTCCCATTCCTGAGAACAACCGGGTTCACAGCATGGTGAGGAAAGAAACTTTCCTCTCCAAGCAGATGAGCCAAGGAGGTTGGGGGAGGCTTCGTCCACAGGCAGAAAGGCTGCGCAGCAGCACAAATTGTCTACAGGTTCATATGGTTTGGAGAAAGACAGGAGGAGTCTCATGAAAGCACTGCTCATGATCTTCTGTTCAAAGGCAGGTGGAGAGCAGAGGGAAGTCCTTCAGCCAGGACCGTGTCCAGAGCCCGGACTGGATGGGTGGCTGATGGGGGATGCTGGTGTGACCCCACGGCAGCACCGGCTGCTCAGCCATGAAGCGTTCTGCCCTGCATCTCGAGCAATCGGACACTGCTTTTCAGGCAGTTCAGGATGCAGAGAAACCACAGCAAAATAAAAGCAGAGCTGGCACGTGAAAAGGCACCAGTGCAAGTTCTTGTAGATGGGAGGAGGGTCTGAAACCTGTTCCCAGCCTGCTTCACTCAGACCAGGGCTCAGGGAGACCACGTTAGAGGGAAAAGTGAGGCTTGTCCTTCCCCAGCACCTCAGTAAGGACTTGGTATACTCCGTCCTCTCTGCCAGAAGGGAAACCACAGGTCCCCTCTGCCTTGCTTGAGGTTGTCACCTTGCTCCTGAACATTTCCCCAAAAGCTGCAGGCGGAGCAGCTGGTTTTATACTCCCCGGCCAGAGAAGGCTTTGAGGTCTCTTTTCCCCAAAAGATGCTCGGGGCTGCACCGTCCTTCACCAAAGCGCAGCCATCACGACATCATGCCGAGTGCCTGTGTCCAGCAGCCTTCCCCCAGCTCCCTCCCTCCTCCTCCAGCTTTATTTGTTTATTATTTTCATCTCCTTCGCAGAGCTGTCCTGCGTTTCTCCTACTTCACCCTCCTCCTACATCCCCGTCCCGTGCTTCGCCTATTGGCTGCAGGGGCTGCGCTCAGGGGGAGCCCTGCAATTTTCTATATAACCAACCGCTCCATTCAGAGAGACCTCGGCAAGTCACGAGAGGGAAGAAACATTCCCCTGAGCACAAACCCTCACACAAAAGCAAACTCCAGGATCTACAACGCCGCAGTTCTCCCGGAGCCTGCAGGACATGCCCAGCTCCCCGTGCGGCGGGAAGGAGCCGAAAAAAAAAAAGAGGCTGATCCCAGGAGCATCCAAAGTTCGCGGTCATGAGGAAGGTAACTTAACTCCAATGAAAAGCTTTGCTGTTCCGTGCGCTAATTTGCAAACAAAATGATTTCTTGCTTCAGGGTGAGTTTTTGCACGTTTTTCAGATCCCCCGCACTGGGGAGGTGTTGAAGGGACCTCGGTGGAGAGGGTGCACGAGGAGAAATCCGGCACATCTCTGGAGGGAAGGTCCTTCTGCTCATGGACCAGGTTGGGTTCAGGTCAGGGAAGCAGCTGGGGATGTGATGTTATCATCTGCCTTTCTCCCTCCTTTCCCCCCACCCATGGCTTTTTTGCTGCAAGAGCTGTTTATCCGCAGAAAAGCGCTGGTTTGCGCTCGGTGAGGTCAGTCTGGCAGGAGAGCGCAAGCGGGGCTGCTCTGGAAGGGAGCCGGCAGGACAGCGGGCAGCACCCGTGGTGGGAGAGGCTGGCTTGAGAGGAGCACCTGCCTGGGATGTGGTGGGCTCTCCTGGGCAAGAGGGGTCCCCAGCCCCGCGGCCCACATATGGCATCTTTCAGAGGGGAAACGGCTGTGCAGGGTTATGGCAGTGGTTTTCAGGCTCGTCTCCTCTCTGGGAATCATTCTCTGATGTTCACATCATGATTTCAGCCGCAGTTTGGACTCAGCACAGCGTAAAGGGCATTTCCACTTTCACACGTCTAAGCTATTTGCTAACAGAAGAGCCCCAGCCAGGCAGGCGGGATGGGGATGGCCCCTTCGGGCACCAAGTCACTTCCCCAGATGATCAGCAACATAAGCAAAGCTCAGACAATTTGGGGTCAAGTGACGCTGGCAAAAAAACATCTGTTGGACACTGAACAAGTTTCTTGATGCTCCTGTGCCTCAGTTTCCCCCACAACTGAGAAAGGTTATGCCTGTGAGAGGCAGCACAGAGGGCAAGAAGTAAATGGGCTGTTGAACAGGAGTAAACAATGCTTCTCTTTTACTGAATTGCTGGATTTTAAGGCAAGACGGAGGAGAAGTGCTTTTTTTCTTCAGTGCTTTGCAGCTGCTCTGTGGAGGGGACGGGCAGGATCCAGCGAGCCGTGTCCTGTGATACTTACTCACATGAGCTCTTCTGTCAAATACCCAGGGGCTGAATGGCCACAGCACGCTCTACAGCCCTGCATCGGGCAGAGCAGATAAGAGCAGGGACACAAGGTCACAGGGATGCTCTGGTACCCTCTGTCAGCTGCCGA
>NW_009595472.1:19717-42733 GCF_000690535.1 Cariama cristata
TGGGGTCGCCTGTCCTTGTGCCAGCCCCAGCCACTCCCTGTGAGCTGCCCAGATCCTCAGGGATCCCAGGTAGGAATTCTGAGCTGGGTCTGCCCTCTCCTACGAGCTGTAATCCTGTGGGCATAGTGAGGAGGAGAGGAGGGCATTGGTCAGGGCACCCACTCGCGAGACAGCTGCCCTTCAAAGCTGTAAAGATTGGTAGTTTGAGAAACGCGTTCTTCACCCACTCAAACCAGGAGACCCAAGATCTGTCCCTGTCTGGGGCACAGATGGTGCTGGGGCACAGGCTGGCAGGGTGCTGGCATCTTCCACTCCTTCTCTGGGCTCACTTCCCACCGGTGGCCGTATCTGGATCACTTCCCGCTGGTGGCCGTATCTGGATCATCCAGGAGCCCCTTCCACAAATTCACACCGTGCCAGGGCAGTGCTACAGCCATCCTCAGCTCCCTCACGGGGTTGTGGAGCAGCAGCTTAGCCGGTCTTGCCTAAAAGCATTGTCTGAGATTTGCAAAGCAGAGCCCACCTTGGTGATATTTATTAGTAGGGCTCCAGCCTCGGTGAGCTTGAGAGACCTTTCACCGTGCTCAGCAGTCAAAACTGCAAACAGCACGGGGAGATTTATATCCCGGAGTACCGAGCTGAATGGGTACAGCGGATTTGGAAAGGAAGCGGTTCAATTAACAACAATAAGGGTGGGGAAGGAGGGGCTGTACTGCTCGCACATAAATTGGAATAAGATGTCAGGTATCAATACGACATTTCTGGAAAAACCCTTGTAGTGTTTTCCCATCACGGTTCCCAGCAATCTTGCGCTGAGTTTTTCACTTTGCACTGAAAGATGGCACTTGGCAGCCCATGGGACCTGCTGAAGAGTGGGGTGTTTTCCCATGGCACAAACTGGAAGAAAAGGTCTGCTGGTTCTGTGGACCCCGAGATGGGGTTTGCAGAATCGCCCAGATGTGCGGGTGTCGACAGGGCAGGTACCCCAAAACTGGTACTTCTGTCTGGAACTACATGAGAAGAGTGGGGTGAGCATGAAGGAAAAGTCAGATTTGCCATGAGGGCAGCAATACCAAGTTCAGGAGCTGCGACGGCTATTTGAGAACAGGCAGGTGACCTCATTTGCTGAAATATTGTGTCAGAGACTGTTTGGTTTTGGTTTAGTTTGTTTTACTGAACAGACATGTTTAATTTTAGCGGCGAAGTCTCCCACCCCCAGGGGTCAGCTGCTCTGACCAGACGGGATCTAATCTGGCATCATTTCTGATCGCCGTGCTGACGAACTTTCTGCAGCAATTCCTTCCATTCAGTCTCATCTTGTCCCTCCTTCCTCTGCTAACCAAGTTCTCTCCCTTCTCCCTTTCTCCATCTGCAGATCCAACCAAGACCCACGCAAGGACGTCCCACGAGCATCATGAGGACTTCTGCAGCCAGCTTCGCCGTTCAGTCCTCAACAACGAGAATCCCAGCTCCCACCGCTCTTGCCATTTTCCTGACTTGCCTCTTCTCCGGGGCACACAGCCAGACCCCGAGGGCTTTCCAAGAGAGCACCATCCCCTTTGAGGTGCTTAGCCAGGAGCAGGCTTACAGTCTGGTCCAGCCGAGCCTGTTCCAGGACGCCAAGCTGTCAAACCACTCGGAGAGCCTCCCCAGGAGCACCAGCTCGGAGCCACCCTTGCTGCCCGTGTGCGTGAAGCCTGCAGATATCAGGCACGTCTTCAAGTACATCAACACCATCGTGTCCTGCACCATCTTCATAGTAGGGATCATCGGGAACTCCACGCTCCTGAGGATCATTTACAAGAACAAGTGCATGAGGAATGGGCCAAATGTCCTCATTGCCAGCTTGGCACTCGGAGACCTTCTCTACATCCTCATTGCTCTGCCCATCAACGTATATAAGGTAGGCTCCGTGCGGCACAAGTGCTGCGGCAGCTTGGCGATTGCAGGGATGCTGTCTGCTCCCGCCCGCCTCGATGCCCTGGGGAATATCTGTCCTCTGCTCTTTATTGCAGGCTCCATTTTTGCAAGGGGAGGGGGGGCTGTTTCTGCTCTCCAAAGGATGAGAAAAACATAAACAGACAAAAAGCTCAGAGCACATTCCTGGGAAAGCAGAGGTGTTCTCAGCTACTGCTGTGTTACGTGTGCACATACACACATGAGCACAACCTTCCGGATCTTTTAAATTTCATCTAAAATCACAAGAAAAGAATCGCTTGCAGTCTCCTGACATTACCATGCGATGTTTATTTCAGCTGAGCAAAAATTATTGTTCTTGTGCACTGGGGACACTTCTGCCAGCACAGTTCAGTTGATCACCCCCAATAAAGTATTGTTTTTATTCTAGCTAAATGTGAAGACTCGTCCAGGAGCAAGGAAGAGGGCTGTATTATAAAACAGGGGCTTCTTTCAGAGACATTGCCCCCAAAATAGAGAGAAGAGGCACAACGGATAATCAGGGGATCCCGAACTCTGCAGGGTGCACTGGGGCAGAGAGGGCCGGGCAGATGCGGACAGTAGACCTGGGACCCCAGTTAAGAGCAGAAGGTGTGTAGGACCTCTGCAAGATGTGTCTGGGCTATTGCAGCTCCTCCTCACCCACTGCTCGAGACACGTTTTGGGGGGGCTGGAGCCAGAGGTTTCTCTGAAGGGTTGGAAGGGATGCTGTGGGGTGAAGGACTGGGAGCTCAGCCAGATTTGTTTGTCAAAGGGAAGCTTTAGCCTGAAAAGTGGACACTGAGTGCCAGAGGGGTCCTGGACCAAGCCGGCTGGGTGGCAGGGGGAGAAGACAGAGAAGTTCAAAGTAGGAAGACGGGGCATATAATTTGATGGTGAGAGCAACCAGGTGTGGCTGGCAGAGGGTCTCAAATCGCTGTGAACTGACACCCTTCAAGGGAAAATGGATTGAAAACTATGCAGGTTTTTTAGCTCAAAGCAAGCAGGTTCTCCATGAGCCAGATGATCCCCGCTGTTACAAGAACACGGATCCATGCAGAGGGTTTCACTCAGGCGCAAAAAACCAGAGTAGCTTGGGGCGAGCAGCACTGACCCCGGGGAAGGTTGTCCCCCTCCATCTCGTCTCTGCTTTCCCCCAGCGAATCCTCTTTTTTTTGAATAAGGCAGGATTTGTTCTGCCCAAGAGGGAAAACACAGTCTGGGGAACGAGGCTGCAACGCCAGCAGCTCTCCCAGGATCACCTCTACCCTGCGCCCATTGCACAGGCAGGGGCTGTGGAGGCAGCCCAACGAGCATGGTCATAGCTGAGCCCCTCAAAAACTTGAACAGCAAAGCCCCGCCAATATTGGTCCCCAGTCAAAACCAAGGCAGGGACGATTTACATTTTAATCCTGTCTTTGCCACGCTTGACGGGAAATGCACTGTCTGGCCAGAGAAAGAATTTGGGTCGCGCAGTGTACATTTAACAAGAACAGAGTAACAGCAAAATATCTGGCAGACCTGCCTCCACGGGATGCAGGTGCTTCTCCACTTTGGGGGATCCGGACTGCGGAGACCATCTGTCATGTTTATATCACCCACAATATCGGGGCGGTTGGGTTGGTTTTAGCCTGGATTCCCAAAGAAACAAGGCTTATCCCGAGGGACTCTGAGGACACGGGTCTGACAGCCCTTCCCTTCAGGACCTGTTTGCCCAGTTCTGCCATATTTCCCAAGTCTTCTGTTGCAGGAAGGTCCTACGTACCATAAAGAAAGGGGCATGTGGGACCAGATGGAGGCTGCAGGAATGACCCCACTGAGGAAAGCTGGCAGACAAACCAGTCACAGGCTCAATGCCCAGCTCTGCGTCCTGGTCAGCTGGGAACTGGGGCTGCACTGAGTTTTGTGCGGAGCTCGTGGCTTAGACCAAAGGCCTCGTCTACAGGACACCTCCTGTTAACACAAGCTGCTGGCTTGCAGACACACTCGGTCATCTCTTGGAGTTGTAACTAGCACAGTTTGCAGCCAACACAAAGAAAAATCAAGATATTTTGTCCAGGCTAAGGACAATATCTTGCATTGGTGTTGCCTGCCTTGTAACAGGAAAACTGGGTCAAATCTCCCGAGCTGGGACTCCCTGCTCTGGCCACATCTACCCTGAAGTTTCCTGACTGATGTTCAGGATTTCCCTAGGCCACCCAAGCAATCTTTCTCCCTTCCAGCCACCTCCTGGAAGAGAAATTACTGCTTGTTTGAGAAGCCCAAACTGATTATGAGCAACCTGGTCCCAAGAGTAGCCCAGTTCCCTCGTGCTGTGTCTCCCTTATGATGCAGTAACAGGCGGGATGGGTGGACTACCCAGGTTTGCAGACCAAAGGAAAGGGTAGGGTTGGTCGGTTGCCTTCACGTGGGACTCTCATTTCCAGGAGTGCTTCTGGATCGGTTTGTCTCGCTGCTGAGGCCAAACGAAAGAGCTTGCACGGTGGGGTGGTTCTGAGTAGGGATAACCTTAGGATGGGCTCCAGGTGTCGTGGGGATAGAAGGGTTGCGAATCCAGGCTCACTGTCACCCTTGTGAGTGAGTGACCTGGATTTCTCCTGCCTTCAGGACATCTTGTCCCCACCGATAAGCTGTGCTTGCCCCAGCTGAGCTCAGGGTCTCAGTCTATGTGTTCTGTAAGGAAGCTAAGTGTGACAGAGGGTCAGAGTATGGTAAGGGCTTAAGACCACATGGCTTTGAAAGTCACCTGAAAGAAGCTGTCCTTGCTGGATTTGGGCTGTTTAAGAGAATGACACCCATTTTTGCTCTGAAAGCAACCCAAAGCCCATTGTGGCATTTAGCATTCAGATCCATCCAAAACCACCCAGGGTATGGATTCAGAACCTGGTGTCTGGGCCATCCTTCCATCTATGTGACAACTCATCTCACAAGGAGCCCTCAGGGAAATGAGCAGTTCCCAGTACAACACAAAATAACAGAGAGCCCACACCACGTAATCTCAGCAGAGGTAACCTCAGAGGGCTTCCAGCTGCTCTTTGTGGGCTTCTCACACCTTGTGGGTAACCACCTGCTATTACGAGAAGCTAGACACGCTTTCCCGAAGCAGCCTTTTAACCTGCGGTTCTTCCCCAGCTCTTGGCAAAGGACTGGCCCTTTGGTGTGCAGGTGTGCAAGCTGGTCCCCTTCATCCAGAAGGCTTCAGTGGGCATCACGGTCCTCAGCCTTTGTGCTCTCAGCATCGACAGGTAAGAAACAACTTCTACGGCTGCACTGCCCAGCCTGACCCATATTTGACTATAGAATGTCCCTTCATTGCAACCCAAAGGTAGACTGCAGGGTGGCTTGGTCCCAGGCCAAATTCAGAGATGGGGACAGGGTGTTGCCAGGTAGGGCTGAAATTCAGCAGATCGACAGAGTTTAAATCCTGCTGGAAAATGTTGAGGGGAGGATATGGTGTGCTGGAACAACTGCTGGAGTGGTGGGGAAGGGTGGTACCTCCCCGATGGCAAGTAGACTTTGGCCAAGGCTAGCTACCATCACATTCATCCATTGAGTCCCTGTTCCTGATCTTTCCCGTTCCACTGAAAGGGAAGATTCAGGGGTGGAGGAGGAAGGTGTAAGGGAAAGAAAAAAAAGACAGCTCTACTCAACACCTTCTCAGCCCCTTCCTGACGGTTGCTTTTCTCACCCCAATCTGCTCCTGTTGCGTTCCCACACGTTGGGCAGGTACCGAGCAGTGGCATCCTGGAGTCGGATCCAGGGGATAGGAATCCCCATGTGGAAAGCAGTGGAGGTGATGCTGATCTGGGCGGTGGCCATCGTGCTTGCGGTCCCCGAAGCTATAGCCTTTGACATGGTGGAGCTCAGCTACTGGGAACAACACCTGTGGGTGTGCATGCTTGCCTCCGAACAGAAGTCCAGCTTCATGATGGTACGTACTCTGTCCCACCCCAGCTGCGGTGCAAGGGAGAGGGAGACACAGGCAAGCAGGGCATCCTCCCTCCTTGATTAGACGATTAGATGCTTCTGTCGATGGCTGGTTCTAGCCATCGGGGTGAACGCAAGGAGAGCTTTATCAGACAACGCACGGAATACCCAGCGTTGTTGCAATATGGGGCAGACTTGCGTTGAATGTGGGGCCAGAAAACAGGCAGCTGGTCCTTAAGCTGCATCGTGTCTTCACCATCCACATCTGAAGGTCATGATACATCCTGGGAAGCTTCAGAACCTGCAACGCTGTCCCAGCAGGCCAAAGAGCTTCTCCACAACCAGTCTGTATGTGTAACCTTTATCACAGGGTCAGCTAAGGGGGAGCAAGGGAATGAAGACCCTTACAAAGCATCAGAATTTATCCCACCATGTCTACTAAATAAGCTCCTTGCAACTGGTAGTCAGGTGTAAACCATCCTTTAAGCTATATGTGCACTAGCCTTGGGAGAAGATAATGTCACGTGCACTTAGCACAGGAGCTGTTACACTTTCACGCATCAGAAGTGTCTGACACAGGCCAGCATCGGTGTCGGGGACCGGCACAGTTCATGCCTCAGTTATCCCCCAACCCCCTTCCCCAGTTTCCAGTTGCTCTTTCTTTTGCATGCAGTTCTACCGTGATGTGAAGGACTGGTGGCTCTTTGGCTTCTATTTCTGCCTCCCCTTGGTATGCACGGGCATCTTCTACACCCTCATGTCATGCGAGATGTTGAGCAAGAGAAATGGCATGAGAATTGCTCTGAATGACCACATGAAACGGGTAAGAAAACCAGGCAGGCAGAAACTCTATTTCCCAAACAGGAGGGAGAGCTGTCGAAGGGGAGAACACGTGCTCGTCCCTGTAAAGGACACGCGTGAGCTGACATAGCCCCACAGCGCTCAGCGGATACTGGCACATTGGCGCAGATGCACGGATTAAACCAGGGAGATGGGCCTTCAGTTCTGCAATCCCCAGTCTCAGGGACAACCCAAACCACTAGCCTTACGGCCACGGACCAACGTGATTTTCACTTTCTTGTCATCATTTATCTCTGGCCGAGCTGTGCCAGCCCAGATCACACCAAACTGGACCAAATGCTGAATGTGCCATATCACAGACAAGGGGTGCAGGGAAAAGAGTAGTATACTGTCTGCGCCCACACTTTGCAGAACGATCCCTTGAGGCAGACCAGCTGTTGTCAAAATAATACAGTGTGAAGGGGGGATGGATGAGGCCCGCATGTCCCAGGGGGTATCACCCCAGCCGAGTCACCAGGAGCAATGGTGGGAAGGGGCATGAAGGAGCCTGGTCCATACAGTGCTGCGGGTACCCTACCCCCTTTTGCAGCCTGGATCTGAGAGTCCTTCTCGTGATGCAGGATTTGGGACCTGCAGGTTGTGCTTTGGACTCAAAAGGGATGCCCAGCCATCAACGGATTACAGGAATTTCTTGAAAGGCCCTTGCTCAGCATGGGGAGATGGTGCTTTGCTCCAGCCGTTCTCCAATGCTCAACCAGACCACCCCTTCTCTTCGCAGCGCCGGGAGGTGGCCAAGACCGTGTTCTGCCTCGTGGTGATCTTTGCACTCTGCTGGCTGCCCCTCCACCTCAGCCGCATCCTCAAGAAGACCATCTATGACCAGACGGACCCCAACAGATGCGAACTGCTCAGGTGGGGCATTGGCAGAGGCTCTGCCAGGCATATTACAGGCTGGTGGAGTTGCCTTCCAAACACCTTGTTTCAACAGCTCCTCTTCTAGATGGCATTGCTCTCCTGTTAGGCACGGAGAAAGGGTGTGGGGGACCATAAGAAGAGAATAAATTAAATTTTGAAATGTCTCTATAAAGCTAGGAGTTAAAGAGGTCTTCTGGGCACTCCCTGCAGGGCTAACGGGACTGAGGCACGTCTGAGGGCTGGGCACCCTTTCTGCCACATGGCATGTGCCCGTCTCCCCCTCTCCTCTTTACCCATCACACCAAAATCCAGTTCAGGCCAGACACTGCTACTGTGCTTGAGTCTGAGAACATCAAAGTCTCTAGGGGAAATCCTCAGGAGATGCTCCTCATAAGAAAAACTGTTGGGCCACTGTTGGGATTGTTTTGTGCTCACCTCTATGTTACCTGTCACTGGCCCTCCGTGGAAGCAGGTTCCCAGGCCAAGCCATTTGGAAACCCTCCCTCAGTTCTCTGCTCAGTGAGTTTCCAACACGTCCACCCTCTTCTCTCCCCTCCTGCCTCAGTTTCCTCCTAGTGATGGATTACTTTGGGATCAACATGGCCTCCCTCAACTCCTGCATCAACCCTGTGGCTCTCTACTTCGTCAGTCGGAAATTCAAGAACTGCTTCCAGGTAGGGTTGACCCCTCCAGAGCTCCTGGCTATGGGGACCCTTCCCAGACACCGGTCCCAGGGGCACAAGCTCCCACGGACCAGGCACGGTGCAGCCCGAGGCACCCCCATCGCAGCCGACCGCTGTGCTTACGAGATGAGGGAAAAGCTAGAGCGCGGTTTGGCAAACGCACCGAGCAAGCAGCAGCAGAGACAGGTCTGGACCTCACAGCTCCTGGCTCCCAAATGCCCCATCAGGGACATCCTGGGGCTGCCAGCAGCCCACAGGATTCCCCTGTTTGCTCATATGCCGATCACAGTTCTCCTCCCAAATCTTCGCCCTGCTAGGTGCTTCTCTTTGCAGCTTCAAGCACGCTAGAGCCCGCTGCCCTGCTACGGGGAGGCTTCTGCCAGTGCAGCACCTAGGACAAGCCAAACAAGTCCCTGTCAGTCTGGATCAGAAGCATCCCCACAAACCATTAGACCAGGAACTGGGGCTGCTTTAAATTTTGAGCCCAAGTTAGTTGGAGATAATTTTCAGGAGTAGTGGAGCCCTGAGAAAGAAAGGGCATGGGGTGGGATGGGGTGGGATGGGATGGGATGGGATGGGATGGGATGGGATGGGATGGCATGGCATGGGATGGCATGGGATGGGGAGTCACCTCCCAGCTCCTGTGGCAAAAAAGAAGAGTTGAGCCCAGGTAAGTATTACTCGTATTTTCTGTCCCTCAAGGACAAGAAAACACAACTGTGAAAGGTAACCAGGATTTTGGTATCTTCATTTCCAATCCACACCGGCCCTATCTTGGAAAACCTGCTCCCAGCAGATCTGCAGGACAGCAAGGACCAGAAGTGCAGGCTGCCATTCCCAGCCTGGCACCGCGCAGGTTGCCTTGCCAACATCAGTAAGGGAATATTTCCTCCTCTTTTACCCTGCAGCCCACACTTACAACCTCTCTCTCCACCCTCTTGTCTCCTCCCAGTCCTGCCTGTGCTGCTGGTGCCAGAGACCGGCGCTGAGCATCACGCCGATGGACGACAAGGGCTCTGTTGGGAAGTGGAAAGCCAACGGGCAGGAGCTTGGGCTGGACCGGAGCAGCTCCCGCTTGAGTAACAAGTACAGCTCCTCCTAAAGCCATGCCACCCGTGGGGCCGAGAGGAGAAGGCACAGTGCCAAGACGGCAGGACCCCTCCATTTCTCTCACACGGCCGTTTCCTGGCTGGGCCCAAATTATTTTTGCCTTCGTGTTGTAACGCACCTGGAAGGAGCTGCAGCATTTCACGGACCCCTGGGACTAGCTCTGAACACAGTCTCTGATCCACGCCGATCCGTCCTCTGGTCTGAGTTGCCTCTGGAGAAGGGGGAAGGGGATTCAGATCCTTGTAGGATTTTTCATTTCCTCGCAGGAAAACCAAGTGACTTACTGCCATTTGTCTCGGGTGGAAATGTGGGGTGGGGAGATGTGTGTGAAAAGGGAAGGAAGGTTGAGATGTGGTTACTTTGAGATGGATGTGGGGTGAGGAGGAGAGGGAGAGGACCATGAGTGACAATTTCCAGCTGAAAAAGCCAAAGAAAAGCTTTGATAACATCCCTTGTCATCTCTCTCTGTTGCTGGGACAGCTTGTCCTTGGGCAGAGAGCCGGGATAAGACCCAGGCACCATGTATGTCTGGCAGACCATCAACTTGACTTCATTGTGTGGCCAGCCTGACCTGGGGAGCCCTAAAAGCCCCTCTCCTCTTCACCTTTTCCTGGGACATCTGCCCCAGGCTCCCCACCCAGGGATGATGTTCACCCCACCTGTGTATGGCACAAGCAAGCGATCGTACGCGACTACACGGCTTATGGGACCAGATACCCTTGGCAGAAGTTACCGGCATCTTCCAGCCAAACCATCAGCTCCAGCATCCCCCTCCCCAGGGCCAGGTGAGCTCCTGGCTAGCCCAGCATCGTTGCTGGCCCAAGGGCCTGTCCTTCCAGGGAAGAGGTCGTAAGCCCAGGAAAGGGAAGGTAGAGATGGCTCAAATCCAGATGAGGCTGGGACCAAGGAACCAGCCCTCACCTTTCCAACCCCCTGCGTAACCTGGAAGCAGCTAATTCTCTGCCTCACACAGGATGCAAGGGAAAGGATCCAGATGTGCCCTTCCAGAAAAGCATCCAGCTATGATCTGCGGTCTTCAGCCGCTGGAGAGTCCACAGCCTCCTTCAGCCACCGGCTCCTGGGAGAGGGATCGCCTGCAAGACCACAGCTCTGAAGGGGAAAAAAGGGGTGCCCTGCATTTTGACACCTGTAGTGGGGGACAGAGGTGCTCATCCTCATGGTCAGACTAAGGTGGAACAGGCGACAGGGAAGGTCCGGTCTCAGCTGAAAGAGCCGCTGAGGCTAACCAAAACATGGCAAAGAGCTTTCACAAATCCACTATTTAAAATAATTAATTCCCGAGTGCTTTTCCAGCATGTTCTTCTACAAAATCAGGCTTGCATCTCTTGCCAAAACTTTAAGAAAACTTGTATGAGAAAGTTTTAGTTACCAAGTTTTTTATGATTTTTCTGTTGTTTTTTTCTTCTCTCTTTTACCTCTCTCTCTTCTTTCCCCTTTTCACCTTGTAATGGAAAAAACAGAGCGGTAAAAGGGAGAAAAGACCTGCAAATAAAGCAAAATATTTTCCAGGTGTTGGGATTTTTTTAGCTTAGCTTTCACTGAAATGCAAATATTTTACAAAGAAATCACATTTCTGAAATACAAACGGGTTTCAATGAAAACAGAAAGACTGGGGAATATCTATACCCGCACATTTTCTACAAACTCACCTACCCACCAGAGTAGATCTGTCCGTACCAATTCTGCAGTGCCGCTGCAGTGCTCTGCCCTAGAGCTGGCTGCATTTTGTTGGTGGACAAACGAAGTCAATGGAGAAAACTGATAAAGACTGAAATATTCCAGCACAGACATCTTAGTGGAAGGATATTTTTTAATGATTGTGCTTATAAAACAAAATCTGAATTGTATATATTTCTGTATTTGTCCACATTTACAGGCAAATGGATTCTGGGACTTCAAATCAACCCCTCATACCACTCCCAGCACATAGCAGTGGATAAGCCAGGGGCACACCAAGCCTAATGCAATGTCTCGCTCACATTCTGCCCGACCCCAAATCGTGGCAAATTCAGTTCCAGATGGCCCAGCTCCTCGGTGTCTCCTGCCGGGATGAGGCCAGCCCTCTCCTATGCACCAAGGCCTGCCCTGCTAGGCTGCAAGCAGCCGCTACGGAGTGATTTCCTCCAGGTTAACATCTCCACCCTTGCAGCTCTGCTGGTAATCCCTAAAATTCATGGACTCACCCCAGCTCTGGGTCTAGCCTGCTCAGGAGGTGCCAGGGCAGCTGCACAGTGCTGGTGGCTGGAAGGGAGGGTGGGAAGAGACAGACAGGACATGCTGACCTTTTCATCTGCATCACAGGGAGTTTTCCACTAATTACAAACCTCTTACCACTTCAAACAAGGGTCTGCGTCTTGGGCCCCACAACAGGGAGGCCCATGGAGGCGTTAGGTCACTTGTCAGGGAAACAAGTCCCACAGCAGGCAGTATTTAGGATGATAACGGCTAACTGGGATGCTCTGACCCTACGGCTACAGTTTCCCTCCCACTCACCCGAAATGGCTGGTGCTTTGGTCACTGGCTGAGCCAACATCTTTCTCTCCTGGGGCCCTCATTGCATTGCACAGGCCTGGGGCGTAGGCCTGGCTCGTGGGGAGCCCACCATGAGAGTCACATCAGTGAGAAACACCCTGTAAGCAGGGGACTTGCTTGCTGGGGATTGATTTGGGTCAGTGCTCTTATAGCCTGGACAACCTGGGCAAGGCCAACAACTCTAGCGAGCAGAGGATGCTGTGGGTCAGACCTGGAGATCTGTCGGGTAAAGCTGGTAAGTCTGGGTCACAGTAGGTAATTCAAAGCCAATAGATGCACTAAGCAGGGCCAGCTTCAGCCCCAAATCAGCACTGGAGACAAGCTGAGGACGAGCATGCACACATTGCTGTCTTGTCCACCTTTGCCCTCCTGGCACATAGATTGCCCCTCTGCTAGCCCAGGTGCCAGTTTTCAGGTGGTTTGTTCCAACCTGACCCTGAAAAGTCAGTCACAGGGCTGCCCTTAATTAAGAAGAAATAACGTCAAATGAACCGGAGTTGTTAGCAGACAGGATCCCTTGGGCAGAGGATCAGGAGAACCAGCTTTCTTTAGAAACAAGATCTTTCAAGACCCAGGAGGGATGTGGACACCAGCTCATTGTACCAGGACATGGGGGAGGGAGATGCTGTTCTCTAGAGGACTGAAATACTTTGGGGACACAGGAGCCAGCTAATATGCACTCAGTGCCTCAAAGAAGCAGGAGAGAGCATCAAGTTCTGCGTGTCGTCCTGGTAGAGAAGCCACAAGTGCCAAAAAGGTGCAATAGCAAAGAAAGAAAGAAGCTTAGGAGTCTAAAGCTGTAGGCCTGTCCCTGGCTGTTACCATCTTCCTTGCTGCAAAATAAAGTCGGTCCCAACTGGTAAAAGTCAGCCTTACCATGTTAAAACAAGAGCAAAGCATGCAGTCACGCAGTTTAGTGCCCACCAGCAGCTGACCAAGCGTTGTTCTGACTTTTACGTGCACACTGCATGGGAACTAGCATATTTAAATGCACAGCTCCCATTCATTTCAGTGAAGATTGAAGCATCTTGACGATTTCCCAGCAGTGACCTTTGGTAATGCCATAAGGAGCAGCATCCCAAACGCTGAAGAGCCACGAACCTCTCCTAAGGGCAGGCAGAACAGCCAGGACCTGCTAATATTCACAAGACAGACACCAATTACAGGCACACAGGGGAATCCTTTTACCTTAGTTAACCTCCTGGGCCCCAAGTGCCTAATGTCTCTTTTTATGCTCCAAGAGCAGATTTAATCACTCCTGCATTAGCAGCTATGCTCAGATCAACACTTTAGCCTTAAATGGTTCAAAATCAGTCTCAGATCTGTACGTTATAAATATTGCAACAAACATACTGACATGAATTCATCCCAGCTCTGGACATTGCCATCACCTGCTGCATGTCTGTTTAACAGCGACTTCACCCTCCTTTGCTACAGCTTTCTCCTTGTGTTTTCCTCCCAGACATCTTCTGTTAAAACCAACATCATAAAAGTTTGACCAAGTGTGAGAGAGGAGAGAGAGGAGAAGAGAGCAGAGATATCAGCAAGAAAAAGTACTCCTTTTAAAGCTCTTCTATTGCACTGGCACCCAAATGGCACTTTCCCATCCCTAGAAGGTCTCCCTTAGGCTACAACCAAGACTAGGACCAGCAAGCTCAAAAGCAATGACTATCAGAAAAGGAGTGCACATGCAGCCTGGTTTTAGCTGCTTGTGGAAATGCAAAGACGGCTCCCTGCCACCAGCTCCTACTGCCCTTCACAGGGGAGAGCTGTACAGTTACAGGCACGCACATCCTTCCCTTGCTTCCCCAGGCAGAGGGGGCTGAGGAACAAAGTGGTCCGCTCAGCTCAGCTCAGCTCAGCTCAGCTCAGCCCGCTGCCTCTCATAGCATGCCCTGAGTGCTGAAAGAAGTGACCAGCAGGTCAATGACCAGCCAGGTTTCAAGACCTTTTTAAAAAGCCGTTCTCCGTAACACCTGGGCTGAGAGCGAGCCTAGCCTAGCATTAGTCAGCTCCTGGTTTATTCACTCCTTCACCCTCTCCCCCCCTGTCCCGGGGAAACTGCTTTCCTGCTTTTTTACGTCTCCCTCTTGCTTGGGCGGGGGAATTCTCCAACAAGAAAGTCCCCAGGCCTGTGTTTGCTCCTACGCAGCAGGGTGAAACACTCACCAGCACCCATCAGGCACATCCCCTCTTCCCCACACACCCCCGCTGCGTCCCAAGCCCTATGTGAAAGCATGCTTTAACCACCCACAGGTTTCAGCACGAAGAAACCAGGTCAGATAGCATTAGCCAAAAGGAAAGCAACAGCAGCTACCCGCTATAGATGCGGGACCATGTTAGCACGGGCAGGATGAATCCACTGCAGCAAACTGCGAAGCAAAGGAGCCTTATTACGAAATGAAGGGTTCAGCTGGCTCCTTGGCCTAACGCCTGTGAACAAAAACCCACTGCCTGCCTGTCAGAGAGACCAAGTCCGTCAATTTGTATTTGAAAGAGTGATTTTATAGAGAAAACCTGACATTTTACATCTTCCCTCTTATTCCTCTGTATGTTAATAAAACATGTTGGTGTTTGAAAGGAAAATCTCTGGGTGTTTCTTATTAAGCAGCAGGGGGTCTGCAAAGTCTGCTAAATACTTAATTGAGTGTCAGCAGGTTCCTTTGGTAACTGCAGACCTCCACTGAAGAGACAAGCCGTGTCCCCCCTATGCAGAGCAAACTGGAAAGGTTCACAGTCCTACACCCGGCACAGAGCAGGAAAACCCCTGCAATTTCATGCCACATTACGCTCAACAAAAGGCTTTCACTTGGCTAGCTGCCAGCAGATCCAAGCAAGGCCAGGGTTTCAGTGTCGTATCCTTTAAACCTGCTCATGAGAAGTGGTCTGGGCTTGCCTTTGTCTGCATTCTTCAGAAGGTTAAAAAAGGCAAGTGGTTTTTCACTCATCTCACCCCTCAAATGAGCAGAGTATCATTTTATAACGATCTGTCTAAAAAGGAAGGCTGGCTGTATCTGTTGAAGTCAACTGCAATGGTGTCAGTAACAGAAAGATTTAAATTAGGAGAGGGCGCTGCCTCTCTAAAAGCTTGGTTTTACACAGCACTGAACCGCCTTGCTCACTGTCTACTCCGGGGCAGACTAATTCTGTGCACCAGACTACCTGCATACTCTGGGATCTGAAAATCCTGGGCAGGAAAAGCAACGACACTTGGGAAAGGGAAAGAAATAAGATGGAAGAGTGAAAGAGCTGCCTTCTAGCTATCATTTTCCACACCTGTGCAGAGTTGAACGCAGCGTCACCCCTGTGGCATCAAACTTCATAAACTTTATTATTAAAGAAAATACAGGTTTGCATCAATGTGGCTGTAAAAAAAACAACCAAACAAAAACGCTTGACACAGGGAATTCAACACACAGATGTTACACACATCCACAGGGACTGCCATCCCCAAATGCTACTGCATCTCTTCCTCCCTCTGGGCCCTGTATTCCTTCATGCTCCTCTGCAAAGAAGAGTAAAGGACAAATGTTAACAGCATACATCTGAGGGACTCATACAGCACAGTCCCACCACCCTGGTCTCTGCTGTGACTCCTCTGTCCAGTGCCTGGGAAGGCTGAGGGACCCAAGAAGCTCTGACAGAGCTCCAGGTACTTTCAGAAGTGACTGAGCTTTAGAGTCACTCCAAGGGAAAGCAAACCAGGCCATGCTGCAGGTCAGGCAGAGAATGTCTGAAAAAACTACCAGTTTTTGTCATGTGAAAAGTGCCTACAACACAGGTCTCAGCCCATTCCTCTCCCCTCTGAGACCAAGAGATAGAAAAGGCCCCTGAGCTCTTCAGGGATAGTCTCACCTCAAAGGTGTTGAGCACATGTTGACAAACACCCATCAGGTCGGTCAGCCCTTTCCGGAATGGCTCAACAGCAGGAAGGGTCCCTTTGGGAAAGAAGATGCGTTAGTGAAATGGCAGGTGGCTTCCACAGGGGTGGGTAGCCCTCACCCTCTCCACTCTGAGGCAGCGTGGCTGTTACCACCATGCCCAAGGGCAGTCCCTGTGAGGGGGAGAGGCTCTTACACCAGCTATGTGCCTACACACTTCCCTTCCACCAGCCCACCATCAGTAGCCTGAGAGCTGAGCAGGAACAGCAGACACTTACTCTGCAGTTAGTCCCATGGGGAAGGAGTTCCCTTGGCAAGGTGAACAGTCTGAGCACTAATGATTTTCAGGAAATTAAAGAGTCAGCAAGCACAAACTAGACACTTGCTTCTAGGAAGTGGCTTCTACATATCTGATGCTCAAGGGAACGGCCTCATGAGGAAGGAATGAAATAACACCATCCCTCTAGGCAGCAGACAAAGCTGTGGAGCTTGCAGGGCCTGGATGGAGGGCAGAGGACCAAGCTGAAGTGGTTGGTGTGCTGGGAGGAGTGAGTGACTGCAACAGCTCAGAACTGTCAGTGCTATCTGTTATCAGGGAACAAAGTCCTCTTCGGGAGACAAACCAAATGACAGCACAGACTGACAAGGCTTTTCAAAAGAGTTTCGGGTCACAGCCTGACGACCAAAGCTGTAAGACAGCGGAGAAGGAGAAGCAGAAACAAATTATCTCATTGCAGCAATATATGTCAGCACACTTTGGCTCCGCTTTCCAATCTCCATGCTGATTTAGGGGCAGATGGAGCACCCATCACCTCTGACAGTGAATAGCAGATCTACCCTACCCCAGTACTACAGTTTGGTGCCTGCTGCCAGCCAACCCAGATACCTGGGACCAGGTAAGGCTGTGGGCTCCTCGGGCCTCAGCGAGCTCAGCCCTGCAGTTGGGAAACAGAAGAGCTGTAGCACAACAGCTGTGAGCAGCCTCTCTGGCTGAGCAACAGGGCACAGCAGTTGCAGGTGGCTAGCAGAGGAGAGGGAGGAAAGTGCTTTTCTTTATTTAAATGACTCATGGTGGAACCCTGACATGAGCAGGGGGAATTCCACAAAGGAAGGGCCCCAGACATGAAAGAAATGCGTGTACCCATACCTCTGGTCTGGATCCGGAAGTTGATCTTGCTTTCAGAGGGGTGTGTGATGCAGTAGCCACAGAACTCCACATCAGGGCTGCAGGAGGGGAGAGAGAAGAACAGAGCAGTGAAATCCAGATCAATCCACAGCAAATCTCAGGAAAGTCAGATGCACAGGCCATCCCAGACCTGCTGGGGCTCAGGATGTTTCTAAAATGACTGAGGATCTTATGGGAGGGATATGCTGAAGGGAAACTACCTGTGTAACCTTATTCACATGCCCCCATCTATCTCTGAGCTGCAGCTGGAGCTTTGCAGGGGAAGGACATGGCTGGCACAGTCGTAGGCACCATCCTGGCACCACCAGTGGTCCATTGGCTGGCCTGTAGAGTTCAAACAGGGGACCCTGGATGGCTGGAAACCTCACTGTACACAAAGCTGTTGCAGTTCTGCTGGGTAAAAGAGGCTGATGGGTCTAGGGCACTGCAAGGATTCACCAAGATGGTTTGCAGGCTGCACAGCATCTGCCTTCATAAGCTGAGGTGGTGGGTAGACAGTTTGTGCACCCAGCAGAAAGAACAGTCCCTTGCAAGAAGCCTCCTTTTCTTCTTGTCATAGTGATTTATCAGAGGAATTCACATGACATTTGCAATGCAACTGTCACTTGAGATGACACATTGGACTTTCTGCTGTAATTCTTCTGAGGCTTACCCATAGATCTTCACAAACCCTCAGTGCTGCCCAGTTTGATAAAACTGGGCAACCAAGGTGAATCTGTTTGTATATTTTGATGGGGGAAGCAGGATAATTAATTCCCAGCATCAATTCCTGCATCTCCACACAAGCATGAAAGATGATCAACTTACTTAATATTGGCTGTTTCTACCCTCTTTTCTGACAGCACTTGCCACAGAAGAAGACATAGATACTGCCTGACTATGTGTACTTACATGGAGTTGTGCATCATTTTACCCAGGCCCAAACAAGACATTCAGAAGTCTTTCACATGTCTGACATCAAGTTTCCTCCATAACTAACCATCAAGGAGCAGTGACGGCTGGCTGTTCCCTAAGGGATGGGGAGCTGGGAGCCACAAACAGTAAAACAGCTGACAGGGCAGAGGCCTCACCAGCTAGCCCTGTCCCACAGCACCCAAGCAAGGGAGTAGGGTGGGTGCAAAGGTGGTAGCCAGGGTCAGCCAAGGGCCCAGGTCATCAGGCAGGTTTGTGGGGATGAAGCAGGTCCGAGGTCAGGCCAGAAAGTCAATCTTATGGTCAGTGTCAGGTCAGGTGACGGTAATGAGGGTCAGACACTACCCAGTGATCACCAAGCAGGTGTAAAATGATGAGGAAGCCAGTCCCTGAGCCAGCATCCAGGTGAAGGGAGTCCACAGCCCAGTACAGGCTGAGCTGGAGATCCATGCTCATACAACATAGCTCAGGAAGGACTGAAAGCCCTGAGCTGAGCTTAAATGGGGCTCCTGGGCCCACGAGCAGTGTGTGGGTGGAGGCCCCAAGTGTGGCTGGTCAGGTCCATTAAGGTCTATCAGTGCTCTCAGGGTCCTGACACTAACAGCACAACAAAAAAGTCAATCCTGTGAAGAGAGGTAGTAGGTAAGGAGTCTTTGGCACCATGTCTGATATAAAGACTCTAACAGGTGTGCACAGAGGTAGTTTCTGATCATTTGCCTTCTTCCAGCAACAACTGAGATGCAGATTGGTAAGCAGAAAGTCAGAGTAGGAGACAGATGCAGCGATGCCAGGCACCACAGAGGCTCCACTTACTTCTTCATGACCATATATCGGAGCGAGTTGCCAAGTGTGTGGTCCTCATCGTGCAACACAAACGTGACGCAGTTCCCATCTGTCCCATCTGCCTGGACCTGCCACAAATGGGGAAAGAAGAGATGCTGTAAGGCTCTCTGAGGTAATGAACACCAGCCCTAGGGTGAAGAATAAACTACTGTGCTCAGCTTCAGCAAAGTAACTGGGAGGGCTCGTGGGTCCAGCTGGGCCATCTCTGTGGTGCGGCAGTGTGACCAAGAGCACCCTCACAGAGGAGGGAAAGTTGCAATATTACAAACCTCAGAAAGCTCTCCCCAGTTACTACAGTGCCTGTGCATCCTTCCTCTTCACAGGAGAGAAGAGGAGCCCAAAGAAAGCTGCGGCTTCAGGAACTGTGCTGGAAAGAAGCTCGGAGTGACTGTTCAGGTTGGTGTGATCTCAGGTCCTGCCACCAGCCTGCGGCTAGACAGCAATGAGAGGGACAGTCAAAAAATCCCCAGGGAGGAATGCTGCCTGTCAGCAGGGAAATCTTATCCTACCTCAGAAACAAAAGGAGCTGCAAACCCAAATTCACACGCTTAGGGTGTGCCTGGGAAGCCCATCAGCAAGCCTGAGGCTGCTGAGCCCCACGTGTAACGAACCCCACAACGCCAGCAGCCAGCCTCTAATCCTCCTGCTGCTTTTGGCTCAGGCGCCTGAAAAGAGCTTTACCAGCTAACGCTTCCTGAGAAGCCTGGTTTGGGATCCCCTCCAAAACCAACAAGTCACATAATTAATGGCCTAGCTGTCAGAGGGCTGCTGAGCCTCTGACCTTTCCCCAGGCTCAGCGTAGCCACTGTGGAGCCTGATGTGCCCAGACAGCCCCCAACCGCTTCCTCTCTCGGCAGCAGAGAGAGGTTTCAAGGTTAAGTGTGGAGCCAGGCTAAGACGAGCGCTGATCTCTTCACATCCTGCCTGTGGCCAAATCCTTAGCCGCTCCAGGGGTTTTATGACGCCTCGCGTTTCCCCTTGGCCAGTAACATCTCCCTAGCAGTCCCGCTCCTCCTCCTGCAGGTACGGCCGCCACGGGGAGTTGACTCAGCAGTCGAGAAGGGAAACATAAGACTGATTTCTGCGGAAGAGATCACCTGGACCTGCAGCACAATTCAAGGGCAGGCTCCCCATGCACCAGCTATCGCAGAAGGGTAGGTGGGATGCAGCAACATCACATCAACAAGGGGGATGTCAGACTGATATTGTCTTGCTCACTTCCCAGCATCTCACAATCCATAACCAGAGCAGGGAGTCTTGCTGGTGATTAAAATAAGGTGTTCCCTTGGTGTGGAACAAAAATGTGTAAGTGATTTGACACGCGTCACTCGGGCAGCTAGTGGCATGGATGAGACACCCTGCCTGCTCTCCTGCTTGCTAGACCCAGCACCCTCCTCCCTCTTCCCAACAGCAGCTACTGGCCTCAGTCTCTCCTACTGTGAGGCCTTGCAAGGAAGTATTTATTAACATTATTAGCACCACTCATACTCAAGAGCTTGTTTTTTCCAAGGACTACAGGCTCAAACACTAGCAGACTAACTCAAGAGGCACCCATGTGCCAGGACAGGTTGCCTGGCCCCCAGTTTGCTCCCTGCATCCAAAGGGTTAGAAGTGTGCCCAGGTGCCAAAATCCTAAGTGCCCTCTCCGCCACGAGACAGGTACAGCTCTGTTCATTGAGACAGTGATGCTCTTGCAATTGGGGCACACAACAGGAGTTCCACCTTAGCTCTACACATGTGGGGGCAAAGAGATGCTTTTCCAGACAGAAAGCAAATATTTACAGCTGAGCTACAAATGTTGCATAAAAATGATTTGAAAAACAGGGTAACTGGGAGTTTAACACGCAGCGCTGGGAGTTGCACTGACTTCAGACTCCTCTCAGAGCTGGAGGAACGTGTGGGCATAGGAAGGAAAGGACAGGATGCCTCTCTGGCGTGGTGGCTGGGACAGCCTGTGGGGCTGCAGCAAGTGCCTCAGAGCAGCAACCCAAGGAATTTAGGCTGTCCCTGCCTCCTTAGCACAGCGTAAGTACCCAGGACCTCGATCTGGCAGACGAAAGCCAGAGCAAAACTCTTTCACGCAGCTGTAAGGAACCTGTCTGCTTCACAGAGACTCAATTTCTCTCTCCTCTTTCCTGTGGAGAGTCCTCAGATACAATTCTGGATCTCAGCAGGACCATAAGCTTCGCTGTTTCTCATCAAGCCATTGGCCCACCTAGTCAGGTATCTCGCCTCTGGCACAGATGCCGCCCGATGCTTCCAAGGAAAACCAACATATTCCCCTGAAGGACAGATTTCTCCCTGGTCCCTGCAGCAATTGCGTCTGTGCCCTGAGGCAGACGGCTGAGATTTCTCAGGGTGTTTCTGAGTCCCCTCTAAGAGGTGTTGATGTACCAAACTATTCATCACGAGGAAACTTGTTCTCCTGTGACCCAACTTCTAAAAAAATCCCCAATGCCTTGGACAAAGAAATTGTGCTCATCTGGAGTTTTTTGTCTTTGGTTACACGCTGACTTGCTAGTCTCTCTACCAAATTGTCCTTGTTCTTGTACTATGGTGGAGGCAGAAGGAAAAGCTGATATCTCGAGGCAGCTTTAGGGTTGATCAAATTCACTTGAGTCCTTCAAAGACAAAAGAGACAGAAAAGCCTGCACTCCCCAAAGACGATTTGGGGTATACCCTCCCAGCAAGGCCAGGATACAGCCCCTGCAACCCGGCCACCTAAGCATCTGACACCCCCCTCCTCTACTGGCTACGCAAGCCTAAGAGCTGCAATCTCGCATCATCCAGAAGCTCTCCTGCTTAGAGGGGCTGTGATTTATGATGATGAATTATTTAATGTGGTATTTGGTGCCTAGGCAGTGCTGTGGCGGATACATTAGCGTAGCGCTGAGATAGATGGGATCAGCTAGACATGAAGTGGATGGGCAACAGTCGTACAAGTCACTCGTTCCTACACTCACTGCAGTTTATGCATAACTTGTCTTTTATGCCAGAGTATATAGCCCTTTGCTGGTCTTCATGAGCCAGTATCGCTTTCTTCGTGACCTCCTGTTTTCTATATGGCACTGCATTCCTCATGGAGGAACCTGCAAGGGCCTCTCTAGTAACTGCAGCTCTTCAAAGATCAATTCCATTCATCACATCAGACTTGCAGGATTAGGACTGGGCTTCCTGGTGCAATTGTGACTTTCAGCTTGTGGCCTGCACAACTGGGGAGAAAAATATGACTCTACAGAGCCTGAAAAAGGTAACTAGCAGAAGCTAGACTATTGCTAAGAGACTCTAGGGTCTGCTGCACCATTAGGAAAAGTTTAGGGGCTATAGATGGAGCGACTATGGAAAGCCATTGTATTAAGCCTTCCCCAAAAGGCAGGTTTTAAAACCAGGCAACTTACAGAGCTCACTTGTTTCTCCTGTACGGCTGTCCTGGTGCTCAACTCCCCCCATTTCCCACAGACAGAGGGGCACACGGAGCACCCGATGAGCCTGCGTCAGCTCTCCCTGTCACTGTGACTTGGTGTAAGTGCCAGCCAGGAGCCTGCAAGCCTGTTAGCGTGAAGATCAGTGCCATCTAGTGCCTTCTGCTGCCTGCGGTGGGCACTGAGGTGGGGAGAGGGTCCATAAACCCCTGCCACAGGGCTCAGCAACCTGAAACGGGTGAAAGAGAGGAGAAAAGGCACGCTGCCAGGGCCGACACCCAAGGCCTGGGGTTACGCAGCGCTGAGCAATTCATCTTTACAAAGCAAGGCTTGTTTTAGAAAACGTTATTCCTAACTAGTTTTAAAATATGTTAGTCCTGACCTCTTCCTGCTTCTTCTCCCTACAGGACAACCTCAAGCACCCAAACTTCAAGAAATTCAAGTGAAAGGTGTATTCCTCTCCGTCCCTCCTATTTCAGGAAACACTGCCCGCCTTCCTCACCTTCTTTATCCCGCTGTAACAGAGCAGCCGCCCCACACCAGGTAAAACCAAGCAGTTTTACGGGTTGAAAAAAGGCGGGCAGGGCCGCGCAGGCCTCTGAGGGGGACGCAGACTCGGATAGGCGAGGAAAGGCCGCAAGGCGGGGGGCCGGGCTGCAAAGGGACCTTTGCCGGTTCCCGCTGCCGGGACGAAGCACCAGCCCGGAGATGCGGCCGAGGCCGACCTACGGAGGCGGTTTTCCCTTCGATCTATCCCCACTGTCGCGATTTATCCCGACGCTGACACCGCAACACCCCTCCTCAGCGGGCCCGTGTGCTGAGGGGGCCCCGCCGCTCAGCCAGGCCCA
>NW_009595473.1:0-18824 GCF_000690535.1 Cariama cristata
GGGGTTAACAGAGAGCATCTGCCACCCCCGGCCCAGCCTTAATCGGTGACAGGTGTCCCTGTAGTACTTTGGGAATCTGGATGGTTAGCATGAGTGAGGTTACTTGCAGCTGCAGGTGAAGTGCCCGTGAGGAATGAAGAACCAGACTGCTATCTAGGTAAAAGACCTGAATAGAAAACCTATTTTTTTAAAAGAAAAGAGGTTTCAGTGTATCAGGGTAATATAGGTGAACCGTGATAATACTTCCTCTAAAGAGACATGAATCTGCTTTTCATTTGTATAACTGAAAAGGAAGCCCCCAGAGCCCTCCTGAATAGTCTTGTGCTTGCTGGGAATAAGGAAATTCCTTCTCCTACTTTCTTTCCAAAGAGTTTGAAGTAAGTAGAGGTGATAGCTAGGAACGGCCTTGGAATGTCAGCTGAAAGGAAATTTCACACACAGCATGCCTTCTTGACTGGGATTAACAACTATGTGCCAACCTTCTTCCTGGAGTTTAGGATAGCTGAAGCTTTTTTGTTCAATATTCCGAAGCCAGATTTTGTTTGCAAAACTGTTAATCATCCTCACCCTTTTTAGGAACATTCTCTGCAGAAATGCTTATACTGGAAAGCTAAAACTCCTTGTAGCTTTTAATGCATTTAAATGTATTTAGAATCAGTGGGTGCAAAAAATTAAGCTTTGGGTCATCCAGAAGCGAAGAGAAAGTCCTTTAAACAAAAAAAAAGGAGAGAGTGTGACACAAAGATGGGAGGTCAGGTGGTTGGTTTGTTTGATCCTGTTGTTTTCTACGTTATTTTTAAACTTGAATAAGGCACAGCCAAGAAGGAACAATGCTCGCTCTGCCTTTCTGTGGCTTGGTAGTTTAATTGGTCCTAAGACGTTTGAGCTCCATGTATTTCCCAAACACCGTGGCCATTTCGGATTGTTAGTAGAGCAGCGGGTGGCAGAGTAGTCAGAGCATATCTGGCCTGGCAGTTGTTGCTTTCTTGTTCGAGTGTTACTCCCTGGAGTGGGGAGAGCGACTGCTGATAGGGCAAAGAGCAAGGGAGAGGGGCCTCTGCATCTTTTCAGTGCTATTGGCTGGGTTTGTTTTCTGGCATCTATGAGACTTGAGCTTTGGAGACTAGCCATCGAACATCCTGTTTTCACTGAATTTCTCTCTCTATTCTTCCCAGTCTCTTCTCCTTTCTTCTGGTTGCAGAGTTGCTGCAATGGCACCAAGGTAAGAATATGAAATGGCACTTTGCTCATTTCTCACATGGGGATTGTTATTTTTGAGCAGGAGGTATCTGGCATTCTAAGCAGATAAAGGCAAGTTTAGCTGGGATCTCAAAAATCACTGTGCTCTTTAGAGAGCAAGGCAACAGAGGCCAATAGCGTAATTCCAGGTTTGCCGCGTCTGAATTAATCTAACCTGCTTAGAGTCACAGCGTGTGGATTCCTGTGCAGCAACTACCATGCAGTGCCTGCACACATTTAGTCCTTACGCTCAATCCTGCTCTCGTTGAAGTTAGTGGGAGTTTTAGGGTGAAGCTGCATCAAGCCTCCCATATGTTGGGATTGGCAAGGACAGCAGGTGGGCAGTAATTCTCTTGTGCCGTAAGTGTGTGACCAAGCTGCAGGTTCCAGCCTTATCTGATAAAGCTGAATGAGGCGCTGTATGTAGTTCTTTACTTCTGGGAGTCTCCCCTGGTGCAAGGCTTGTTTCCCTGCTGATCCTAGATGGAAAGGTTTGTTGCAGAAGTGACCCGTGACTCCCATGCTCAGCACTCTCTGCAAAAAAGGGAGGAGGGACAACTGGAATTTCTGTGTGCGTGGTCTCAGCGCACTAAGCAGCCACCTCTGGGTAAGAGAGTCCAAGCAGGAAAGATAGACAGTCTTGCTCTGCTGCAAGAAGAGAAGGGCCAGAACTAGAAATGCAGGGCATAAGAGAAGGTTGGATGGAAATGTGTAGGAATGGAGGAGGGGAAGCAGAGTGGTACAGACAGTCAGAAGTGGATAGCTGTGTGTGAAAGACAGCTGTAGTCACTTTCTCAAGAGACATCCTGCCCCTATTCTGCACCTCTCCTCTGTGCTCCTGAGGCTACAGAGATCCTTCGTTTCTCTCTCTTCTTAGAATAATGTTCATCAAACAGGGCTCAAGTTTATCCCAGGTATGTTGGATTTTGAAGAGCAAAACAGGGAATGTATTATAGGAAATAAGCAACTGAACGTGCTTTCCAATGCCAGAGGCCTTGGCAACAGGTTCTGGTGCTATTTTGAGATGTCAGCCGGCCCTCAAGGAGGAGGCAGTATGTTGTTCTGCATTTCTATCTAGTCCAGGAATCCTGCGCATAGATTCCAGGTAAGGAGCAACTTCCTGCAGAGGGAAAGGTGATTTGGCTCAGTGGGACTCTGTACAGGGAAGACTCAAGGAAAAAACATAACTCAAGACAACCTAAATGTACCCACCAGGCAGCAGGGTCTCTTGTGAAACTTGTTATGCCAGGCTTAACACAGGAGATTATGTTTTAAAGACTTGTTTGGTGAATAAGCTGTTGATGACTGTTTTACCTCTTTGGCACATGGATGTCTCTGCAAGAAACTGCTTGTGGAGAAAGAAAATGGGGGTGGAGATGGAAGAACTAGACAAGGGGAGGCATAGTGGAAGGAATGTCTTGGGAATGAGAACTTCACCTCAAATGAGTTTACTGCAATAATTATCTACAGTGTATGAAGAAATGTGGTGAAACAGACTCTGGACTGTGTGCTCTGTCCCCATGGGGAGAAGCTGAGAGGGAGAGCAATGCAAACCAGATGTTTGTCTTTTTGTTTGATGCATGTCCTGAGAAGTGCTCAGACAATACGGCCATGGAGCAGAGTCTAGGAACAGGCACTGAATATGATGGGGAATGGCAGAAGTGCGTTCCTCCCTATAGGAGATGCACGTTTCAGGTACAAAAGGTGCTTTAGAAGCACTGGAATGAGGTACCCTGAAAAACCTTCCTGCTCCAAAACTTGCTTTACTACTTTCAATTTGTGTTTTTCTCTTTTAGACTGAAGATAAACAAGAACCTCTAAGGACTTGCACCTCCCTCCTCCCTCAGAGATGGAAGGCTCCAAAGAAAAAATCATCCTGAATATTGGGGGAGTCAGATACGAGACATACAGCAGCACCCTCCAGACCTTCCCAGGGACCAAGCTGTGCAGCCTAACAGAGCCCCATGCCCCAAGCATCTACGACTATGATCCCACCACCAAAGAGTTCTTTTTTGATAGGAGTGCTGAGATCTTCAGCTATGTGTTGAACTATTATAGGACCAAACATTTCCACTGCCCCATTGATACCTGTAGGTCAGTCTTAGAAGAAGAGCTGGCTTTCTGGGAAATAAATGAGACGCAGATAGCATCCTGCTGCTGGCTGAAGCTGAATAACAAGGAGGTGCAGCCAGAGGAGTTTAACATTTGGGATGAAAATGAACAGACTGATGACCAGTGCCTCATAGTCCAGACAGAAAGAAGAGATTTCAGCTGGCAAACGAGGTGGCAGCCAAAGATTTGGTCTATGTTTGAAAAACCCTTTTCCTCGTTCAGTGCTAAGGTAATACTATACGTGGAGATGGACACAGCCTGTGTCCTTTGGGATTACTGGAGCAGGTCCATGAAAAATGCTAATGGGTTCATAGCTTTGATAAGTATGCTTTGGGTCCCAGATTAAAAAAGAAAATAAAATTCTCTCTCCTCATTAACAGACACCTCCTTCTCTCCTCCTCTTGTCCCTGTTCTCTGTACAAAGTGCATGCCCTGTGCCTCTTTAAAATGTCAGGCATGCAGAGCAACAAACACAAGTCAGAGACTGCAGAGGATGTTTTCTGTGCTGCTGGTATTTCTGGAGCCAACATTTAGTGCTGAATAGGCCCTCAGTGTGGATCTGTCCGCTTTACTCCAGCTGTTGGACATTTCCCCTTCCTTACAAACTCCAGTGTAGGAGTTCAGGTTGCTTTTTCTTTGACTCCAGTCTTCTCTATTATTTTTCAAATCTGGTAGGAGAAAATGCACTCCATGTGAGCAAAGCAATGGTGATTTGAGAAAGATTAGTCTGGGATTGCACTGTGCCTGTGGAGGTGATCCTGGGGTGGTGGGGGGGCAATGAGATTACGTGAAACTTGTTTATTGAACTAATTGCATGTGTGTCCTTTTCTCCCTCTGCAGTGCTTAGCTTTTGTTTCTCTGCTGTTCATCGTTGGAATTGTCATCATATTCTGTGAGGAGACCAAGGCACAATTTGAGTTCTTTACTGCTAACTTCACCTCTGTTGGCTATTCTGAGGTCTCCCACAATGACCATGAACCCTATTATCACCAGGCTGCCTACTTGCTTCATCTAGAGCTTTTCTGTGTCCTCTGGTTTACTTTTGAGTTCTCTGTGCGATTTTGTTTCTGCCCAGACAAGAAGTTGTTCTTCCAAAATCCCCTGAACGTCGTTGACTTCCTCTCCCTCTTCCCAGTTTATATTGAACTCTTTGTGGCTGGGCAGATTCAGAGAATGCCAAGCCTGGGGCTTTGGTTGGGCTTTGTTCGCATTGTCTATCTCCTCAAACTCCTGAAGATATCCAAGCTGATAGAAACGCCACTGATCCTCAGGGTTCTGTGCTACACCCTCAAGTCTAGCCTCAGAGAGATGTGCATCCTGCTGATGATTTTGGCCTTTGAGACGCTCTTCTTTGGCTCTCTCTTTTTCTATGGGGAATTGCTGGGTAGCCATTCCTCCTACACAGGGGAGCTGCACTTCACTGACATTCTTGTTTGCTTCTGGTGGGCTTTGATCACACTCACTACAGTGGGCTATGGAGATATCATCCCTTTCACCACAGTTGGCCAAGTGACAGCAGGCTTAGCTGCAGTATTTGGTATGTTAACTATTACCATCCCAATACCCATTTTCCTGGTGAAATTTAAAAGCTATTATGACATTGCTTTCTCCAAACAGAAGCTGAAAAGGAGCAAGAAACATTAACGCTTCAGAACCTCTGTTTCCCTTTGCCTTTGGCAGTGAACCTTCAGCGTGGTTTAATCCCTTTGGTGGGAAGGGAGTGCAAATCGTGTAACGGTTCAGAACCTCTGTTCCCCTTTGCCTTTGGCAGTAAACCTTCAGCGTGGTTTAGTCCCTTTGGTGGGAAGGGAGTGCAAATCGTTTTTACTGCATTTACTTGCTGCCTTAGCATATTTCAAACCATTGGTGAGGCCTCAGGTTGCAGTACTTGATACACAACTGATCAGACCTGTCGAATCCCATGGGTCTTTCCCGTATTGTACTTCATCCCATGCTCCTTTACATGCCACAGTTTCTCATCTAGCCGTTTGGAGGCAGCCTGTGATGATGCATTATCATCGTGACGCACCACATAGCCCAGTTCCATGGCTTGGGGCCACAGCATATTCCCTCAGCTGGCATACAACCTGTGATGCTAGCTATGCCCTCCTTCGCCTGACAGACCATAATCTCCTTTTGCGTGCTGGGAAAGAAGATTTGTGCATGGTCCTGCTCTGACAGCGAGGAGGAAGAATGGGGTGTTGTGGTTTTTTTTTTTTTTAACAATGTTGTCTTTCCTCATTTTACCTAAACAAGCCAGTACGTCTGGTTTGCCTGTGCTCACACACAGATGTAAAGAAGGCGGCAGGCTGAACTGAATGCCTGTGGTCCTGAGAGCCAGCACTCTTTGGTAACCTGCTTTGCAGGCTCACAGGAATTGCTGTGGCATTTGGGTAGCAGCGAGGGAGCCCTCCGACAGCAAATCCTTTTTGGCTCTGCTGAAGTCAATGGCAACCTTTCCTTAACCTCCGTGAGATCGAAATTTCACTGGACGCTTCCAGTGGATCAACACATTTCAACAGTTCTTGATTTTTATGTAACAAAGTCACTGTGCAATTAGCCAAAATATCTATATGGTCTTTGCTTTTCAAAAAGAAGAACATAACCTACAGTTCTCCATATAATTTTAATGTCATTTACTTTCTTAAGGCATAGATATAAACTAGGAATATTTAAGATATAAACTAGGAATATTTACCTCTTAACTGGATAGTCTTAATTGTTACCTATGTTTAATTTTGAAATAAAAATTGTTGTTGAGGTATGACAAAAACCCACATCCAATTGTTTGGATAGCAGGATGATGTGCTAAAATTATTTTGTTTAGTATGTAAAAGTTTCTGTATGCAATAACATTTATGTATGTAAATTTCATTAAGGCTGCATTTTAATTTCAATTTTGGTTAAGTTTTGTCTGTCATTATGATTTTTCTGTTCAGTAAAGCATTTAAAGGCTGCTTTATTTTTATTGAAACACTGCATAGAGGTAATTTCCCTTTATTCCAATGCAATTACAGTGAATTAGTTTTTGTCTAAAGAGAAAGAAAAAACTCTGTGAACATTTCAGGCACAAAGCACACAAGAATTTGGAGACACCCTGGCACTGGAAGGAAGGTCGAGGTGTTCTCCTGCACCCACCTTTGCTACGCATAGAGTAGTGGGGGTGAGCAGGGTAAAGCTGGTGCATAGGAATTTTTCTTAATTAGATCAAAGTGGTGCTGTTTTCTGTAGACATACATAGTCTTCTTGGAAATTCGTATTAATTGCAACAGTTTAACAGAGATTTACCAGGCCAGTTCTTGTGTTTTCCCCAGTCTGGGAAAGGGTCCATGACCTAATCATAGGCCATGACCCCATTTTACGAATCCAAGTCAAATCCACTGGAACAGTTGCATGTTACCGGCTGCAAAGTTAGGATGTGGTTCAGAATGCCGCAGTGTTTATTTCTGCGTTCAGCCAGCTCTGCTGCTGCTCGTCCATTTTTCAGCAGATGCTTCACTTGAGACAGATTTTCTGGAATTGAGGAGGGCAGCCGTCACTGCTGCCCTCAGAAGAGGGTGCTCTCTAAACGCACAGGGTAGTCCCATTTCTGCACAGGAAGCACGATGTGAACATCAGAGCAGGGCATTACACTGCTTTCCGTAACACAGCTCGATTGAGATCCAGCTGTATGTCCCTGTCGCGTCAGATAGTGTCCACTCCTGTTTGTCGTAAAACCAGCAGTTACAGCGGCAACATAGAGTGAATGTCGATACGATAGAGGAACTGTAGTTCTTCTGGATCAAAGGATCTAACCCTGCTGAGAACTCAGCACTGCGTTTATCAGAGGATGAATATGTACTCTAAGTTCAAAAAATCTGCATGGGAGTTGGTGGCAAGCAGAAATGGTTAGCTCAATAGTTGTTGTTCAATTAAAGAGCAGTTTGTGGACAATCATCATTGATGAAGTGTTGCCAAGCTTTAGTTGGATTTCAATGCCTTGCTCATGATCTTCATAATGTAGATGTTATGGTATCCTTGGGGAACGAGTCTCATTTTCTGAAAACCAAAGTGCTATATATGTAAGGAAAACAATGGATTAAAAAATACACTTAACTTAGAGAACAGTGCAATGAATGATATAATTCACTCCAGAGAATAATCATCCAGCTGAGTTTCAAAGAGCTAAACATGGAAATACATTATTTTGGCTACATGCTGGAGCTGCCTCTTTTGAGTTTATCCAGTCACCAGAAGATACTGTGGAAAAATAGCTTTCTGTATATTAATAATATAATATATAAATCATAAAACTGCCTCTATGCTAGGGTTAGGGATTTGAAGGCTTGGAGAACAGATATCTCGGGGCTGAAAATAAGATTAGTGGTTTCCAAAACCCCATTTAAGTTATACCTGTCATTTGTGAAAACACCAGAAGGCAACTGTGTTGAAAAGGAAGGACATATATCACAGACTGTCCTGCAGGAGACTCTGAAGTACTTGGGACTTCCCTGGGTATGTTCCCCATATGTCTCAAAGCAAAGAGAAATTGCTTCAAGATAGAGATAGACGGTCCTGTTACTTGCCCAGCCCATTGCCACAATGTGAGCTGGATCACTTGAATGCAAACAGAAAGTGGTTTCTTCCAGTACTGTTTTCAAAGTTTAATACCTCCAGTTGTCTGCCTTCACCCCAAACTAGATGCATGTTGAAGCTGTGGCATTCGTGAGCATAGGACTAATTCAACTCCAGCGGCAAGGAGTGGCTGTACTACTCTGGTTTCACTGACATCTATGTACGGAACTCCCCTGGTAATCAAAACTAGGGCATCCGCTCTTGAATCCAGGCTCCTTTGGGCCTTCGGACATCCTCAGTCTGGGCCTCTGAGGGTATTTGAGTCTATGGGGTCAGTAAAGCAAGGGTCTAGCTTGCTCTCAAGACCATCTTGTGGATTTGTGCCTGAAAAGCGACCTCAGCCCACGCCCTGGAGCCTAGACAGCCTGAGCCTCACGGCGTCCTGGCCAAGCTCTCCTGGTTGCGTAGTGCAACTTTTGCCACGTTGCTAATTGCTAATAGCAGAGCTAAAGACATTGCAGACAGCGTGATCGTGGGCTGTATTGCCTGTCTGGGACTGGGCAATGAGGTGGGTTATTGTGGTGGGTTAACCCTGGCCAGCAGCCAGATGCCCGTGCAGCCGCTTTCTCACTCCCCTCCGCAACAGGATGGGGAGAGAAAATAAGATGGAAAAGCTTGTCAGTCAAGATAAAGACAGGGAGATCACTTTCCAATTACTGTCACAAGCAAAACAGACTCGACCTGGGGAGAATTAGATTACTGCTAATTAAAATAGATTCAGATAGTGAGAAAAAAATGAAAAAATGAAACCAACACCCTCCCCTCCCCATTTTTTCTGGGCTCAACTTTACTCCTTCACTCCTGACTCTTCTGCCCCCTCCCACCCAGCCTGGCTGACAGGCTCAGCCCTGCCCTGGGGTGGGTCAGCTGGAGCTGGCTAGAGCTGGCTGGACCCGGCTGTGTCTGGCACAGGCTGGCCCCCAGCCGCCTCTCACAGAGGGGCCCCTGAGCCCCCGGCTACCAGCACCTTGCCCCCTGCGCAGTTGTGGCACTGGGTGTGTGCACCCCAGTCCCGACCAGACGCTCTCTGGGCCTCACCGTGCTGGAGCCGCTGGCTGAAGACAGGGCGAAGGGGTCGTGCTCCCAGGTGAAGCACAAGGATGAAACAATTCCTAACGCACGAGCTCATCTCCCACCAGCTCGGTGCAGCAAACTGAAGCCTTCGGTGATGAGTCCTGGAGCTGGAGATCACGGAGGAGATGCTTTCCCAGCAGGGGATGTTCATGTCAGCCTGACTGCTGCACCGTCGCTTTTCTCATAGCTGGGCCGTGGACACACAACCCTTACAGAGGGCATGGCAGGCTCTTCCTGAAAAAAAAGGGGAGAGGGTACAAGCTTTGACTGCAGACTGTGAAAAAGCCTAGAGCAGATTTCGGTATTGAGGCTGGGATTCACAACAGAGAGCGAGAGAAACTGGTGGCGTTTTACTCAGTGCGCTGTCCCCACCCAAACCTTCAACTTCCCAGTCACTGAGCATCGGGCATGACAAGACGTTTTTCGCCACAGTATTAACTTAACTACCCAAATGGGATTCAGGTCAGAGTCTTTCATGTACAGTGAAAGTGGCCTTTGTGCGGATTCCCATCCAGATGGGATCCCAGCAGTTCGTAATGTGCTTTTATTTTGAAGCAGAATAAAAAGGTAAAAAACTGGGTAGCTCTTAAGAATCAGATTGTCAGGATGCAGTGGGAGCCAGTGGCTCGTGAAGGGTCAGGGAGCCAGGAGTCAAGCACAAAAGCACAACTGCTCGAGCAGGGTCCTTGTCAGCCAGGACCCAGCTACACAGGACCAAGTGAGGTGAGGTGAACAGGGCAGACCCCGAGATGGCAGCCAGATTCAGCCAAGAATCCTCATCATGAGCCAAATTTGTGGTGAGAAGAAGTGAATCTCTAGACCAGGGTCAGGATCACGTCCAGTGACAATTACCAGGGTCACACAGTCCAGTGATCAGCAGGTAGGTCCAGAGTGAAAGAATCACTTTGAGAATACCAAATTTTCTCATTTTGATTTGGTAAAATCACTTGATTGCAATAAAGGCAAAACAAGAGAAAACGTCTATATGTGTCTAACATACAAACACAATAATCATAGAATCACAGAATCATTACGGTTGGAAGAGACCTCAAAGATCATCAAGTCCAACCATATACCTGATGGCACCATGCCCGCTAAACCATGTCTTGAAGTACCACATCTAAACGTTTTTTGAACCCCTCCAGGGACGATGACTCCACCACCTCCCTGGGGAGCCCGTTCCAATGCCTAACAACTCTAACAGTGATATATAATGTATATAATAATAATTATAAGAGTGATTAATAATGTGTTAATACAGATGTAATGTCCAAAATGAGAAAGATGTAATGAGGTACTTTTAGCTCATCAAAATCCTTCCATCTTTATTGATCAGAATGTAAAAAAACCCCACTGTTCATACAATCAGAATATCTCAAGTTGGAAGGGACCCATAAGGATCCTTGAGTCCCAACTCCTCGCTCCTCACAGGACTACCTAAAACTAAATCGTACGACAAAGAGCACTTTTGACTTCTTTCATGAAAATATCAGTAAAAAAGAACACATTCCTGCAAAACAGTTTAGGATTTCCCAGCAGAAAATTCCCTTGTGCATGCTGACCGGTGCCGCTAACTTGTGCTGACCTGGGAATCAGCATGGAATAGGTACAGCTCTCCCTCCTTTCATGCTCCCAGTGCTCCCCAGTGTGGAAGGATGAGGAGCTGCTTGTCACTGGGAAACACCAACACAGCTTCCCACAGTGCAAAAGTGATGGAGAAGAGGGGCCTGTTCTTGGCAGTACGGCTTTGCCAAAGCAGGTGAGAGGCCCTTCCCCTCTCTAGACCATACTTCTCTCTCTTGTGGAGTCTCTTAGCTGCAGATTTCCCAGCAAGAGGAGCACTGTGAAGAGTTGTGCTTTAGTGAGTGATCAGGGAAAACCACTGCTGCCTGCTGGTGTTATCCACCATAAGAACAGTTTGTGGGACAATTCCCCGATGACTCCAGTGCAGCCCAACAAAGGAAGGTACTGAGGCTTATTCATGCTTACGACCTGCTCCTTTGGCCCTGCTGGGAAGCTGGTATCTGTAGCCTCTGATCAGCTTTCCATCGCTTTTGCAGTGCTTGGATGCGAGTAGGGAGTCAGGTCTCATGCCAGAGGTGATCTAGGAGGACATGAGAGCAATGGCATGGGGATGGATTTTATTTGGCTCCCAGACGTGATTTTTAGGTGGGTGGTTTCCTTACCCAGCCATGCCCTGCACTTTATGCTTAGAAGTCACTGTCTTCCTAGGTTGCTACATTCACCCTGAATGCTTGTTTTCTTATCCTATTCCAAAACTCGTTCCTCTTTTACTTTAAAATGAAATATTTAACACAAATTGTCTCACAGCGGGTTAAGGACTAAGCTGTTTCTGATGCCTTGCATGATAAATAAATTCGCGATCATGAGGTCTCTGCTAGACCCCCATACCCTTTGGCATTTCCACGTGAGCTTGGTTTCCAAGCTAGGTTTCCAAACAAGTGTGTTTTATGCCCAGCCAGGCACTTTCAGACTAGTGTTGTCCGCTCGTCAGGAGCAGCAGAGAAAGGAAGAATAAAGCCTTCTGCAGCAAGACAGAATGAGTCATCCTGGTTATTGGTTTTCTTGCTTGAATGAGCTTTGGAGGCATAACTGTCCAAAGTGAGGTTCTTTGGTGCCGCTGGAAATGGGAGCCTGACCAAGGTAGCCAAGCGTGCTGTGTTCCACACCCTTTTCTTGCATTGATCCGCAGCCAGTTTCACGCTCCATCTCCCTACCCCTTTTGCCACAGAGTGGCAGCAAATTCGCTGATGCAATTTAATCTTGCGTATTCCCACACAGTTGCAGAGGTTGCGAGGTGAGCGTGATTCAAACTGAAGTAGAGGACTGCTCACAGTGGCTGTTCATCACTCTTAGATAATATTAAATCCTACTTGCTTTCCATCCGATGGCAGCCTGAAAGCAGCTAAAAGTTCAGTACTTCTGTCCCTGTATTCTGAGTCTGTTTTCTTGATATTATCTACACTTGATCAGCTGAATTTCCAGTGATTTTAGCCATGTTAACTCCATAGTGTCCCCAAATACTCCAAAGCATGTGCTTGCTGCTGTGCTTCTTGGGGTTGTGACAACGCTGGGCCCCCTGTGCTTTGAACATGGTGCAGTTATTGCACCCAGCCTGCCCAAGGCTGGGACGAAGAAGCCATAAGCCCCTCGCAAGAAACCTCCTGGTCAAGTGTTTCATTATGGGAAGGTCCAAACCCCATCCACTGCTTCTCTCTTCCCTTACAAAGGCTATTACAGAGGTGGATACTGTTCACAGAAGGGATAGGATGTCAGATTACTGTACCCATGAAGTGCATGAGATGGACCACTGATGCAGCTCAGGACACTGTCAGAGAAACAGCCATGTTCTCGGCTACCCGAAATACTGCCAGCACCATGACTGGCGAGAGGTTCTTGTGCCAGTGAGGGCAGCGACTTTCCTGAGCCCTCAGGGTACAGAAAATTTAGGGTCTGGTGCAGCACACTGCCACAATCATTCAGCCTGCATCCACACAGGGCGTCTGCACAGCGTGTCTGTGGGCAGAGTGACTCAGCAGCAAAGGGAAATTCAGTTGCGGATGGTGAAGTCAGAGCCTGGTGAAGCCCCAGGCTCTGATTCACAGAAAGCAAATGCATTTGACACATGCGGGAAGTGAATGGAAGTTCCCAAATCTGGATGTTTCTCAGAACTCAAGAATAAGCACTCTCAAGAGATGCATTGACTCTCAGACGGTCATGCTATTAAAGTTTTCCTTATTGAAGGGCAAGTAGTGCCCCTTCCAGATACTTCTGCCTTTCTGTGTTTCTGTGCAAATGTAGCACTGCTCTCCTGGACATACTTAGATTTGATGATGTTGTACTTGTCCGAAAAGGTTTTCATTCAGATCCCACAAAGTTTGCAAAGAAGTGATGGAATATCTCTGCTGACTGAACGATGGGAGAGTGGGGGGGGCAGACCTGTCCACTTGCTGTGGCCAGACAGCTTTTAACCACTCCGATGCTACCACATGTTGAACAAACTTCTTTTCAGCATAAAGGTTGTGCCTGGAAAAACAGCTGCTTGTGGTAAGGGGAAATGCTTCCTACAACACTTTGAGTATCCTTCTTTCAGCCTGCCCCTGCCTGCAGAGGAGCATTGGAGGAAAACCGGTGAGGAGTGACTCTCTCTCGTAATTCCCACCGAAAGCCTTAATTGCAGCCAGCCTCCCTCCTGGCTGCCAAACTGCGGAAGTCATTCCCCAGCGAGGCCAGCTTTGTCACTATTTAAGAAGGAGGCATGGAAGATGTAGCGAGGTTGTTTTTAATCTACTGCTTGCTTGCCTTTCTTGGAAACAAATCTTCATCCCACCATTCGGGAGCAAAATATGAAATGAATATCCTTCCCTTACCCCAGCCTCGCATGAAGTTGACTCTCTGTGCCCTCCGTGTTAGCAGTGGTAAGAATCATATCCATATCTATTCACATGGTTCTTGGCAGCCAGTAGAGTTTCATAGTGTAGATCAGGTTGTAGTTTTAGGCTATTGGTTTTTGTCTGTTAAAAAGCTGGTGACAGAGTGCACAGTTCTCTCCTTTCACACTGCTGCCGTGGAGGTCTATTTAACAATAATAATTAGAGTGCACAAGACTCTTCATCTTTGAAGTGCTTCCTAAAGATGAGCTAATTAGTTCGCACAGCTTCCCAGTGGGTAAACCCTTACAATTTGTCTTTGGGATTATTAAAGAGAGGAAAGCCTCAAGCCCTCATTCAGCAAAGCATTTGAGATTGAGCATGTCTGGGAGTGAAATACATGTTTAAGTGGGCTTAAGATCCCAGCTACCTGCTTGGGGCAAAAGATTCCTATTTATTCTGGACCAGGATAGACCCATGCTAGAGGATAATGAATATGTGAGCATTGCTGGGATGGTCTTTCCCTCACAGCCCTGATTAGCTGCCTCAGGTAACAACCTCATTGCTACTAAAACTGAGGACATAACACCAGCACCTTTAATGCAGTTCCTATCAGCTTGTCACTGACCACAGATAAGTATTTGAGTAACTTAAAGTGGTGGAGTCACATCTTCATCGTTCCTGTTCTGTCCGCTAATTGCTGTAAATTGCACTTTACACTTGCAGCATTGATGCAGGGTGTCAGTGACTGACTGTATTTTTTTCTAAAACATTTTCCTGCCTTTCTGCTCTTGAGCTTTATGAACTGGAGATCGGCAATTTCAAAGGCACTGAACAGAGCCATGGTGCTCTGAGAAAGTCTTCCTGCATCCCAGTAGTTTTGCAGAGTGACTATCTCAGGCCTTTTGCTTTTCCATTTGGGAGATTTCTTGGCATGATTTAAAGCTGTCAGTGTTGCTGATGTTCCATGAATGGAGAGAAAAAGACAATAGAAATAAAATTGTTTTATTTGCTACTCACTCCCTTCCTACCCTGTTCATGTCTAGACTTAGCGGGATGAGACAGGAAAGGAGCAGGGAGATGCAGCAGAAAATGGAAGAACAGAGTTGCATCAGCCAAGCCTCCATTACCTCCATCAGCTGGGACAAGTGTGGCCCCATTCTCTGCTTTTGTTTCTATATCAGCTCTGCCTGAGGCTTGGTTGACAACTTAGAGTCTCAGCAAGGATAAACAAACACACCACTTTATTATCCAGCATTTTTTTCAGCTCCAAAGAAGTATCATTTGGGCTGAGGATGATCCATGCCAAGGTCAAGATGGTGAATCCTTTCTCTGGACAGGGGATGGGAGATGGATGTCTCCTATGTTGGAGTCGTGTGTTCCTCAATCAGGATGCAATGTCCTTCCTATCTGCAAAAGAGAGCAAATGTCCCACTGAGCGAGCTTACTAGGGCATGTTTCTGGGAAGCACACAGTTATGCTCTGCCAGAGGGTTTCAGGGAGAGGACACTCATGGTTTCAGGGGGTGCCCTTTCCACTATTTTGTGGCTGTAGTCAGAGGAGCTCACGGCCAACACACACTAAAAAAGCATACACGGAAAATAAGGATTTTAGACTAGAAAGCCCACTCTTTGCAAATCTGTCATAGTTGCTGAGGATGTCAGAAAAGGCCTTTCTCTATAAGGACGGCTAAATGTAAGACACACACCAGGATCTTCAAATGGTTGAAAGACATGAAATTCCTGTGTCATGGAAAACCAAGGGACAGGAGAGCTCAAGGAATAGAGACAGGGCTCCTCTGCATCTCTGCTATTTCCTTGCAACAGGGTAAGTTTGCATACAGTCTAGCAAGAGAGAGGTTAGAAATTAGCCTGATTGTACACCCTGCTGCTCCAGTTTTCGTTTCTGTATGTTATACACCATAGACCTTTTTACCTATAAAAAGTCCAATTCTCTCCCGAACAGGCAGAAATTCTGTGGCCTCAGTGGTACCCTATGTCAGGTTAAGTGCATACTGTGCTAAAAAAAGAAAATCTTTGAATTGCCTTTTCAGTTTCATTGGATACCTTGTCTTGTGACAGAGTGTAGAAAGGAGACCCCAGCTTATCTTGAGGTATGCTTCTTTTACACATCTTTGTTTACAGAAAACTTCTCTAATATTTGCCATCTTTCTCATCTCAGACTTACTTCCACATTGCAGTAAATGACGTGTCTCTTCATACATCCTCCTTCAGCTCCAGCAATCCTGGTACCTGCTCTAGAGTTACCCACCCCTGGCTACTCCTTAGCATCCCCCAACTCCAAGCTGCTTGCATGAGCTCTGCTAGCCCAGTGCAGCATCAATGAGCTGTAAGGATGTAGTCACGTTGTATCCTCTGGGAAACATGAACTGCCCCAAAGCCAACTCGTCCAGCAATGCTCCTGTTTTTTCCTCATTGGAATCCCTTGTCTTCTGGATACTTCCTCACATCTTCCTCCTTCTTCCCTCCTTATTAGCAAGCTGGAAAGGGCAGAATATCTAACGTTCATGCTGTGCATCCCTCGTCCAAGCAGTGCCTGAAACCCAGCCCAACCCCAGCACCTTCACTCACCTCTGACTGAAACCTGATGTTGGCCTCAAATTGTGGCACAGTCTCTGGGTAAAGTTCACTTGCATCCTTCCTCTGACCCAAGCCCTGAAAGTGTGGCCTCTTCCTCCTTGTGGTCCATCAGCCTATGCCATATATTTTCAGATGTGCCTGCGTGGCAGGGAAATTCAGAAGCAAAACTTTGCCCAGGACATCTCTTCTGTGACTCATCTGTGCTAGGGAAGGGAGAGTTTCTTTTTCATGTCTGCAGCTTGGCGAGGTACATCTGCCAGTGCCTCCGCAGACCAAGCTCCTGACTTGTGTCTGGGCTGCTGTACTAACACAGCGTCTGCGGGGCTGGCGGGGGGAGGACTGTGCTCTGTGTGAGTGATACGAGGAGACCCATCCTTTTAAAATACGCCTTTCTGTCTCCCTCCACCGCTTTCCTTTTTCCTCCTTCAGTGTTGTCACCCTGTAGTATTTTAATCAGAGGAAGCAGATATGTCAAGGAAGTCAATGGCAGGGGCGAGGTGGGCGGGGGAGGCGGAGAGGAAGAGGAGGAAAATCACATCACAGCCCAGTCTGCCAGTGTAAACACTCGATGATTTCCTGTTATTGTAGCTTAAAATGTACCATGACATCATTTGCGGGCCTCCCAGAATCACCCAGAAGGAGGAAAAGCCAGCATTCCCAGCCCGCCCTCAGTGTGAATCCAGGGGATTCAGACCCTATAAGGCAGTGAAGCTCTGCAAGCAGCAAAGACAGAGTTTTGAAAGCTTTCTTGTTCTTGGCAACGTGGAAATCTCACAAACAGGAAAAACTGCTTTTACTTTTCCTAAAGGGGAACCGTTTATGCCTCATGAAATATTGATGCCTTGAACCATGGTTACTTTAGAAGCAGAGCTGAAATATAAGAAATGCTCTTAGCTGGGGACAAGCACAGGGGAGCCCCTCACCAAAATCATGTCAGTTCATTGTTCCCAGACACCCACTCTTTTCTGGTACCCACTTTTATTCCACATCACTCTACAAACAAGGTAGTTAAGTCAAAAGCTGTGGATTATATAAAACAGTCCAATATGGAATGAATTTGATGGTTTTGAATGGTGAGGCTAGCCCCCTCAGTATAGCAGGGATTGCCTGGGAAATGTTCTTCAGCCTTTCCTGAGCATTAAATCAATAGAGACATTTACCCGGAAAGCGAAGAGCCAAGCTCTTCTGAGCCCAGGCACACGAACTATCCTGGAGTTTGACCCAACGGGTCAGATTTGTGTCTCAGTTACAGTTAATCCTGAATCACTGCACTCAGTCTGCATCACTGCAAGGAAGAACAGAATCAGGTTCACAGAGATGGGCGTTTGCAACTTCTCTGAGAGGGACAATAACTAGGCTGATTCCACAGCACACCCTTCAACTACAATCTCTTTGGGCAGCCTTTCAGACAGACCACAGTGGGATACCTGCAAAATTTGGTTTTTTCCTAAGCAAGGTAACAAACTTCATAAATACAGTGCTGTATCTGTAATCATTTGGACGCATACCCTCCCTTGCACACCTGCCAACTGCTTGGCAAACATCAGTAATTATAGTGTAACTTTTTGTTCTTGAAACAGGAGAAATCAGTGTTTTCATGTTAGATGTAAGGAAACTGAGGCGTTGAGATTAAATGAACCATAGAATGGAATGTATTCTCTTAATGTGGGCTTAAACCAATCCCATACCTCCAAACAGTACCTGAAAATTAGATTCATCTTATCATAAAGTAGACTTGAAAAGTCTGAAGAAAGTCAGCCTAGAGAATAATGATAAAGGAAGTCTAGTAAATAAAGTGCACTTGTGATTGACGTTAAAAAGAAACAGAATGGTCTTGCAGTTTACTGGACAAAAAATAACAACCACGTATAAGTTCTGCTGGTTTTTTACTCTCACTTGGACTTACTGGAATACGAAAATGGTTTGTTCCCCATGAGCTGTTTTTGGATAGGAGAACCAAGCCATTCAATTCTTCACCATGCTGAGCTCTTTTCAAAGCTATATATGCAAGACCATTATCACTCTTTAAGTAGTTTGCTCTTCATTCCCAGGGAGCAGCACTAGGAGCCAAAGTGAACTTAAGTCTATGCACAACTATGTCAGGACCCTGCATCCAAAGAAATCAAGGGCTAGGTTCTGATGCCAGCATCATATTTATGCCCAGCTCTCCTGCGAGCAAGGCACCAGGAGAGCAAATTGCCCAGATACCACTGTGATAGGTATGGGGTGTCGAGGCCTTGAATTAACTTCTGTTATTCTGTGCCTCACCAGAGTGCTGAGGTTATCAGGTGGGCTTGGCAATGGAGAGGAGGGGAGGAGAGGAGTTCCTTCTTCTGAGCGCTGAATTTGCCAGATCTAGTGTGCAGTTATTCTGTCTCCGGGATTTTTGCCGAGTCATATGAAAACACTTGGCCTGCTAAATGACAGTGGACCCAGGAGCAGGGCTGAGTACGTGGCGATTGATGGATGATAGCAGTTTGGGGCGGGGGGGGAGTTTTGTGTGGTATGAATGTTCATCTAAGATGGTGTCTTGTGCGTCTCTTGGATATTGATCCGTGTTGTGCAGGAGAAAGTGCTGAGTCTCTGTCATTCCCACCGCAGAGGAATGACTTGCCTACACAAGACTGCTCTTCACTTTATGCTTACGTGCTGCAGGCTGCCTCTGTTCTCTGCAGGGCAGGTTAGCGTCATATCGCTTTTGACACAGCCAGCCTTTGATGCTAAATGTTTCCCATTTTAGTTTTATGGTACGATGTGACTCCACGTGTCCTGGTTTGGCTGAAACAGGACTGTT